>NC_066888.1:24745212-25045212 GCF_022985175.1 Labeo rohita
TTTACATTCAACTGCACGTTCTTATTTTATCAGGGGTTCAAGTGTGTTGCACTGAAACCCTATTGTAATTGAATGGTTCTAAAATGGTTCTAAAATGCCTATAACTCCTGAATGGAATGAGGTATCTTCACCAAACTCAGAACAATTATGTTCTCAAGAGCTCAATCTGAGGTCACAGGAAAAACATTGCAGAGCTTGGCCACTTGGAGGCGCTATCAGAGGAAAAAAACATAAAAATGGCTCTAACTGCACAACCATTTATCTCCACTGTGGATCAGGCTGCAGACAATCGTGGATCATCTGACAGCATTCTGTTTAAAAACAATGAGAGAAATGTTTTGTTATGAACTTGTATGTTACACCTTGCATTTAGATTTCAAATGGCGTACGTTCATATTTAGAATTCAAATTGTCCATCTTTGTTCCTTGCAGAAGATCTCACCTTGTGACAGTTCAGGAATTGGACCAGTCGTTATTTTTGATCCTGTTCAGGTCTTCGTCTTCTGGATAATATCCACAGACCATCACAAACAGCAGGATCCCTAACGACCAAACTGTCGCCGGCTTTGCATGGTACCTGCTGTCGACACTGAACTCTGGTGGACAGAACATCTCTTTGCCTAAAGTGAAGAAATTTTGATGTTGAATCCATTTCTAAGGCATTTACAGCAGGATGTGCTTTTAGTAAGCTAAGCAACCCACTAGCAAATCATCAAACATACCATCGAAGGTCACATAGGCGGAGTCCTTCATGAGCATGCCGCATCCGAAGTCGATCAACTGGAGGTGTCAAGTGTCCGGGTTCACCAGGAGGTTCTCCAATTTAATATCACGATGGAAGACGCCACGCTCGCACCAGATGTTACCTGCATGAATGACCTGACTCATAACATGTCGTGCCATCTTCTCATCGAGCCTTCGTCGGAGCTTCATGAAATTAAACATGCTCATGCTAGGCATGGGTCGCTCTAAGACCATGATGTAGTGGTACGGGTCATCCTGCCATTCTAGGAGTTTGATTATCTGCGGGATGCTGGAGCCCACATTGGCCATAAGTGTCAGGCCAATCTCTATGGGGAGGCGTTTGGGATGACCGGGCTAAAAGAAAGAACATGTGATAATTAATTGGAGATGCTTTCACAAATATTTTAGAAACTGAAAACTGACTGAGAAGCGATAATATATAGTAGAGAGCGCAGGTTACTCACAACTATGATATATGGCCTATCTGGTGTCTTGTCAACAATTTTCACAGCCACCTGAGCAACAAAACAAAGAAGTAACAATTAGCATGTGCATAGAGATCATTCCAGTCATGAATACTTAACAGGTATATTAAGTTTATAAGTAAAAAATAAGTAAAAAATGTAACCTTCAGGCCATCCATGCATCGAGTTCCTGCATGCACACAGCCGTAGCCTCCTTGACCCAGCTTCTGGCCGAATTCGTATCGCCAGAAAATGTGGCATATTAAAAGATACACAACTGTTGAGCATGATTTTATAATGCATTTTAGAATTCAGATCAGAATTGCATTTTCTGATTCTTATATTTATTATACTTACTGTTATCTGGCTCCGCCACTTCTTTGTCTTCATTGGAGTTAACTGGATTGTAGACGTCCTTAGGTTGGAGGACGTCCTGCTCCAGCTGTTCCTCAGGAGCGGGGAGGACCTCAGAGACTAGAGCTTCTCCAAGATCAGGAATCTCTACGTTTTGCAGAAGAGAAGTCTGATCTTAAGAAGGGAATACCAGTAATATCAAATGACATAAGTAATATAAATGAAATTTTGCATACTCAAATTAGAGTGGTTCTTCATTTAGGGGAACTTTTGAAAAATGTGGGAACGTGTGTATTGTTTTAAAGCATGGCAGTAATCTTACCCTTGTCCAGCTCTTCCACTTTGTCATTGTTAGAGGAATTAATTGGAATGTGGACGTCCTGATGTTGGAGGACGTCCTGCTCCAGCTATTCCTCTAATGCAAACAGGACTTCAGAGGCTGGAGCTTCAGGAAGATCAAGGATCTCTACAATAGGGATGTGTTGTAGAGAAGCCTGATCTATATTGGGGAATTAAAAATTACATGCTCAACAGTAATTTATCATTTAAGGGCACAAAATAAACATCTCCAAACAATGTAAATCGATTCATTTTACTGGGAAAGTGAGAAAAGGATTATGGCAGTAAATTTACCCTCGTCCAGCTCGTCCACTTTGTCCTCTTCAGTCAAACTAACTGGAGTTTGGACGTCCTGATGTTGGAGGACGTCCTGCTCCAGCTGTTCTTCTACAGCAGGGAGGACTTCAGAGGCGGGAGGTTCTTGATGATCATGGAGCGCTACAATAGGATGGATGTCTTGTAGAGAGGTCAGATCTAAATAAGGAATATCAATAACATAAGTCAAATAAAAAACATGAGTAAAAATATTGAAACTTTTCATTTAACATCCACAAATATAGTCTTGTTTTAGTAATGATACCTAAAAGCTATCTTAAAAATCAGAAGTTTATTATCATTGAGAAAATTATTATTATTTGTTTAGTTTTCATTTGAATTTTAAAGTCTTAGTAATTTTAAGTGTTTTTGTTTTAATTGTTTTAATTTAATTGTAGCAAAAGCCAAAAATACATTGTATGAGTCAAAATTATCAATTGTTATTTTATGCCAGAAATCATTAGAATGTTAAGATTATGTTCCATATAGATATTTTGTAAATTTCCTACCATAAATATATCATTACCTAATATTTGATTAGTAATATGCATTGCAACTTCAACTTCAAAGGTGATTTTCTCAATATTTTGATTTTTTTGCACCCTCAGATTTCAAATTGTTGCATCTCAACCAAATATTGTTCTATCATAACAAACCATACAATAATGGAAAGCTTTCAGATGATGTATAAATCTCAATTTCAAAAACCTTATGAATGGTTTTGTGGTGAAAACGGTAAGAGTTTCTTTGGCAACTAGCTGAAATGTACTTCTTAAAAGTAAATTTTGTTTAATTTCTTATTTTATTTAAAGTAACGAAAAGTACTAATAGGCTAAAACATTCACATTTACTTCATTTGTGACTTTAAACTCTCACTCTAAAATGTTTGGTGTGACAGTGATAGCTGGGCCATTGATTTGTGTTGTACACAAGAACAACATAAGTTTCTCTAATCAAAAAAATTACATTTTCATCTAAACTTTTTCATCATGTGTTTTTATCATCAAGTCTCAGAAACGATCCCGCCGCACTGTGGTTCACTTTCTCTGCCTTGGCCACGTTGTATGTTCCAGCTCTTCGGCGAAAAAAGTGCAGAAGGCGACATCCCCAAAACCTCTTGTTTTTCTCTTGTCTCCCTGCCTCCTTTCTCACTTCACTTATTACAGCAGCACCACCAGGCGTCTCATCGAGCTGATGAGGATGTTTTTCTGCCGTGATGGGCGTGTGTTTGAGCAGCACACAGGGTTGGGGTTCGTGTGCACGCTCCACTTTAAGCACTTTCTTTGGTCGTGAAAACAGCACCATTATAACGCAGTTATAATACAGTTTTTTCAGACTACCAGAAAACAAACTACTCCTAAACTTTAACCCACAAAATGAGCTTGAGCGTTCTAAGCCTTTATATACGACCACGTAACACGTTCTAATTGCTTCGTTACAGGGCACTAAAGCCTGACCTGTTACTTTTGAATAATAACATTCTAATATCATAACAACTTGTGTGTGTTGTTTAATAGGCCATTAAAATTATGTAAAAAAATATTCAATATAATTTAAATGTCAAATTAATTAATAAATAATAATAATAATAATAACAATAACAATAATAATTTAGTTTAGTTTAGTTTACCAAATCATTGTTGGTTCAGTTAAATTTTAATTGAAGTGTTAGCGACGTCTGAGAGCACTTGTCCTGTAAACACACACAACATATTCCAAGCTGTAGGACACCACGATACAAAGTACAGATTTCAAAGCCCCTGAACTCAGACATCAAAACAACTTATTTAGGTCAAAAATCATTTTCCAAAATTTGATTTCTGCATCTGACTAAAACCTTACGTTTTAGAGTTCCATAACTGGAACTTTGTCCCATTAAGGTAAATAATTTTTGGCAAATTGTCTGAAACTGCAAATACATTCAAATGCATTTTTACTATCAGAAAAAAGCGAGCAGGTCTTACTGTTTCAAAAAAAATAAATGAATAAATAAAAAATCCATTACAAATTTTTATAAACATTCCATTTCTTCATGTGCTGCTGTATTTGATTTGGGATGTGAAAATGCCTAAAATTAGACACAAATTCAAATGTGATTTTACTGCCTGTCTTCCAAAAACAGTATAAACATCAACCCAAAACACATGCATAAAGGCTATTAAACTGCTGGTCAGTAGTGCCAGCTACACAATATATATCCTTAACAGGACTTTCATTTATTCATGATGCACTGATTTTTTTTTTTTTTTTTTTTGTATAAAATATGCATTAAAAATGTCAAAGGACTTTTTAATTTTTTTAATTTATTTTATATAAGCACATGGGAAATAGATTATACGTGGATGTCATTTAACATTACTAAAAAATATGTATATTTTTTATTTTTATTAAATTGTAGGCTATTTTAAATTTTCTTAGAGGGCTAAGTAAGGCTGGAAAGCAATGTTTGTTAATAACACTGGGATATGTTACAAAATGTACAGGCTATTTTAGCGTTCATTTTTGCTTTAGTTCATGAGTTTAATCCTTGTGTAATATAAAACTTGCTGTTGATGGACAACTCGAACCCAAAACTGAACTCAAGCAATAAACAGGGTACAAAATAAAAGTCTTATATTTTTATTCAGCGGTCAGTAAAACGACGCGCTTAACCTTCGCAAGTGATCATTAAATTTATTTTTTAATAATTACATACTTATATAATAACTACACACACATTCGCAGACATTTGGTGCGTTTAAAACATACTACGTTTAATGCTAACTTAGTTCATTTTTCTCACAGCAAATCGGTGTCTCTTATTTTTTAAAAACAAGTCATGTCACAAAAACATAGTCGTACGCCATGGACTATTTTAATGGCTTTTATTTTGTTTTAAAGAACGCTAATAGAGGTGAATATAAACAACAGGCTGGTTGAAGGATTATCACAGACAGAAGTGAGGTAAGCATCTTTTTAAAATACCGTCATATGAATATGCTCCTTCCTAACTTTATAAGTGCTTATAATGTAACAAAACAAAAAACACTTAAGCACAAACAAGGCCGTGCAAATACTGTAGTGTACAAAGTGATGTGATGCTGTTTATTTGCCCCCTCTGCTGGAGAACTGCACGCTCCATTGACTTTTTTTTTGTCTAGTAGTTGAAGCTCTTGGATTCCTGTATTCCCTTCAGTCCTCATAAAGAACTTATTCCAGAGATTCCTAAAATATTTCTTTTCTCTCGTCAACACTATGACGTTTTCTGCTCATTCAGGCTGTCTTCACGTCCTAAAATTTCATTGGAGCCGGTCAGTTACCTTTCTGACCACTAGTGGCCGCTATTATACAACAAGTCTAATGCAGTTTCATGTCTTAACTATCGCCGTTATCAGCCTCTCAATATATATTAAGGTTTAATCATATGTGCACTTATTTATATGTTTATTTATAAGTAATATATAGGTTGTTTTGGCATGTTAGTTCATGCAGTTTTGGCCTATAAGCATCACTTTTTTTTTTTTTGCAGAGCAACTGAAATGAGACATGTGCTTTTTTATTTGTCTGACACAGGGCTGCAAATTGAATATTTCATTCCAAAATAATCAGCAGCCAAGAGCTGAGCTGAGCAGAGCAGAAGACTGCAAGCAAGCTTCCAACTGAACCAGACAGCTTTGATGTAGCAGATAAGACATGAGACCAGACAGGTGGTGGCAAGCACTGATGCCAACCAGTGTTTTTTCTATCACAGATTGTGAACAAATGGATTTGAAATGTGTTGTATTCAGACTTGACAATCAAAATGCAAAAACGACTCCAGGATTAATTGTCCTGCCTATTCTCCATCCAAGATATCTGCATTATGGCGATAAAATTGGTGAATAGTTGTTCAGCTGGCTTTAAAAACATATATTACATCATAACAAAATGACTGACTGTCATATTCTAAATACATAAGCAGTTGTTTATGCAGCTTTTGGTGGACGAAAGCTAGCCGCAATATATTTTGTGCATGCATCTTCACTCCCCCCCTCCTCTTTCGCCTGAAGGGCCAAAGAAATATTAAAATCGAGATATGAAGTAATCATTAATATTAAGCCGACAGCCACTCTTGTCCCTCCAGATGGAAGACTATAATGTGTTGTCCTATTATTACAATGCATTTGATATTTCTTTGGTGTCCTGATTTCTAAAACCATGTGGAATGCAAAATGCATGCTGGATGAAGAAAGGCCTGAATGACTTTTTAGCATTTCACGTTATACTTTTACAGCTGACGTCATAGAAGAAAGATTTTATATTAACCACATCCACCTAGAATACCCTGTTGCTAGGTGACCTGACAATAAAATGACTGACTTTGGGATGGTGGGGGGGGTCACCTTCATGAATATTTATAGCGAAATGTCTGACGACTGGTTCCTGTTTGTTAAGCTTAAGAATGGAGCATCTAAATCTCACTAGTGGAATTACTTCAGCCTCCAAAGACTGACATGATAGCATTACGCGAAGAGAGCATGTGTGTACTTAAAATGTCAAAACAGCCTGAACTGAAATCGATTGTCTGTTTTCATTTGGCTGTTTTTTCCCAAGGGCAAGGAAATAAAGCAGGAACACATATCTGCAGTGCAGGCTATACATTAGCTCATGCACCTCACAACCCTTCAGCCTTCTTTATACTTCAACGGTTGGGTTGTCATGAACACCCTGATATAATTATACTGCAAATAAAAGAGTCTTAGCAGCACATTTAAATGGATTCCTTCAGGGTAAAAAAACAACGACAGTCCTTTCATTTTGGAGAAGCATATACAGAAGAGGTCTATACAGTATATGGAGTGATTTAGAAATGAAATCTAGAGAATATGATTTCATAATTAAGAGTTTTAGAAAACTAGAACTGTCCATTGAAAGGTTCTTCTATGGAATCACTGCAGGTTCCTTTTTGGAACCTTTACTTTTCAGAGTGTACCAATGGTAATATTAATACTGCATATGGAACCCTCAAGGGGCTCTTTGATTGACAAATACATTTTTTACTTCATCAGAATGGAAAACACAAAAACACACATGTACACAAAATCATGGACATAATGTGTAAAGGTTAAATTTTCCTAAAAATGTAGTCACACTTCTCATGGTCAGAAATAAATTGAATGCACTGGAATTGAATGGGAAAGATTTCATCTAGTGAAAACGTTTGGTACAGCGCCCAAACAAAATCTTACTAAAACCTAATTTTTTGAGATATCAACTTCAAATTTGGAACACAATTTTTATTTTATATTTATGGCTTTGCTTTTCTCACAGTTTTAGAATAAAACATGAAAGTAGTATTTTTACGCATTTTTCTATAACTTTTTATTTAACTTTTTTCACTTTAACAATGATCTACCAAGACCAAACTAATCGGTGCTTCAAAGCATTCAAGATTTACAACAGTTTAAGGGTCCTTGGACACTGAGTATGCAATTTTTGTATGTGTGTTTTTAATATGCAGAAACCACAGAGAATTAAATAAACTAAAATATAGTACAGTCATTTTATTTAAAAAATTGTAATTTTTGACCTCCATGGTCAAAAAAACTGACTGATTTTGTATTTTATATATATATATCAGTCAGTCATATATAAATCAGTCAGTTTTTTTTTAATATGAATAAATAAGCTAGCTTTCCATTGTTCCATTGATGTATGGTTTGTTAGGATAGGACAATATTTGGCCGTGATACAGCTATTTGAAAATCTGGAATCTGAGGGTGCAAAAAATCTAAATATTGAGAAAATCGCCTTTAAAGTTGCCCAAATTAAGTGCAATGCATATTACTAATCAAAAATTAAGTTTTGATATATTTACTGTAGGAAATTTACAAAATATTTTCATGGAACATTAGTCAATATCCTAATGATTTTTGGCATTAAAAAAAAAAATCAATAATTTTGACCCATACAATGTATTTTTGGCTATTGCTGCAAATATACATGTGCTACTTAAGACTGGTTTTGTGGTCCAGGGTCACATATCAGTTATATTGTTTGATAATTTTCTCACTTTTTCCATGGTAAATGATTAAGTATGTGCATGTTCAAATAATGGCACTAGAGAAAAAAATCCACTGTAATAATGTATATTATGCAGACTGCTGTCGGTCTGTAGGCTGGGAAATGGCAAGTGTTTTTCTGAGTATGTGCCATGGCTTCAGACCCACAGCTGTTGACACAACAGGCCCAGATGGTTTTGATTTGCTGCTTGGTTCATTGTAACGGCTCTGGCTTTGGACGTCCTTTTGAGTCAAGGTGCAACACATCAGCATTTTCAAAGACTGTCAGTGACAGGCCATGGCTCACCAAAGAGCATCCTTCTGGATAAACAGCAGGTGAATTTTCCCAGAGAAGGCAAAGGGAAAATAAAATCAACAGGACTAAAATGATCTAATAATTAAAATATCTAAAAGAGTGTTTTCACGACACGTCATCATTTGGCCATATTGTCGGCACTGAACATAAACAATGCCACTAAACTGAACAAAACTTGCATATCTTGCTGATTATTTCTGCTGAAAATGGTCAGTTATTGACATGTTTTGGGCTGTACTAATCGTTTGGACCAGAAAAACCATTAGGAGTACTATAGACCATTTCGTCAGATGTAAACATACTGGTCCCGATACGCTTCCTGTTTCTTTTTTTTTTAACTTTACACAAACATCACAAAAAAATACAACCAACATAACATTTGACTGGATGAAAATGTTACATTAGCACCTATAAGATGTATTTGTATATGTGAAATAAAATAAAAAATAAAAAACAAAAAAAACAGGAAGTGCTTCTGGACCGGTGTTGTTTACATCTAGCGAAATGGTCTATAGACCGCCAAAAGTTATAACAAATCAAGAAGAATGCAAAAAAACGGTTTGAGGAACAAAAGGCGTTTGTAGTTGGACTAAACCAGGATTTCCAGGGAAAGAATCTTGACATTTTGTCAAGAACATGTTTGTTCTTGTCATTTTCAGTCAGGTAGGAAATATTAGGCTAATATCTTAATACTGCTTGTACATATCTTTACCACCTATTAACTTTAGTTTGTCAAAATATTGCACCCTTTCCTGCTTACTAAGTCCTCCATATGATTTAGCAGCTTCCACACATTTTTTCTTTTAGTTTAGACAGCATAAATTACCAGAACAAATTCACTAGTACATTAAAAATGCAGTCCATGCTGTTGTTTACATCTGAGTATCGCCAGTATACTGTATACTGTACATTCGAAAGTCCGTATAAAATTAAATATATCAAGCAATTCAAATGAAACTGTCTCCGTTAAAGAAAGTTATATGGGTTGACTGAATTTTCATTTTTGCCTGGACGAATATGCTTTGTAAATTCCCTTTTACCGCCTTTGCAAACACTGAGCATAAACATTTACTGGATATCACTAATATTTTACACAATCTGGATAATCCATTTATAATCTGTCGATTAAATCCGTTAAAGTCACCACTGTGACTTTAAATCTATTGTGTAACTATCTACTATCGCTCACTGACACAGTAGTAAGTGTGACGCCTACCGTTCACTGCCCGCACTCATTTCAACATAAAGCTTACGGTCGCGCTGGAGCTGCGCCTGATAGTGTCTAGTACACACCAAAACAAGGATTTCAAGCTTTGTAATTAGTTTTAAAATTTAGGAAATGGACCAGAAAGACACAGAAATGAACGAAAAAGGAGTTTCTTCTTCTACCAGCGGAGTTGTTGTTCAAGTCAGGGAGAAGAAAGGAGCTTTACGCGCTGCCATCCCCTATATGCCTTTCCCAGTAGCTGTCATCTGCCTGTTTCTCAACACATTTGTGCCCGGACTGGGTGAGTACGAGAAGACGATTCGCTTATTTACACACAACCACCTGCGAGATATAAAACTGTAACGTATTTACAGCCGGAATAAACAGCATTCCATCAACAAGTTCTTTTAGTGCGCGCTTTAAGTCATTTAAAATTGTTTTGAATCACATACTTATACAGTTTAAGTAACGTTATACTACATAAGATGTTGGTTGTACTTATTGTTTATACTTTGCAATTACAAATGGAATGCCTAAATACTTAACTGTATTTGTTTTTAATTCATTCATGTATTCCCTAATGTGTTTTTATTATGTTTTTGGTGATATTTTTGTATATGGGTCATTGACGTGACGTTATTTTTTTTTTTTTTTTTTTTTTTTTTTTGTACGTGTCTACTTAATACAACAAAACATCAGCATGCAGTTCATACAGACAAATGGATCCACCTACAATGAACATGCACTCAATTTCTGAATTAAAATCTATTTTTATGTGTTTGTGGGGCATGAAGTCAAACATGTGGGTGGTACAATGAAGAAAAAGTCTCATCAAACGACTGAAAATCTCAACAAGATGACCCTTGAGTAGGATGGCTAACCTTGTGTTATTATTGCTTAGGAAAATAGATATTGAACCAGTTTTGTTTGTGTAAAAGTGGTCCAAGCAACATGCAGAAAGCCATTTTGTTGTCATGTGACAAGAAAACCATAAACAGGAAATGATATCATGATTAGTTAAAGTTGTCAAATGGTAAAACCCGAAGAAAATGCTGTAACATTTTGGCCTGTGATTTAAAAATGCATGATATTTGTGAAAAATAATTATTAATATGCTTACACTGTAGTCAGAGTGTATGTTTTTGTTAGAAATTATTTTTCAAAAATAAATACAATCAATATGAATTTAAAGATTTCTAACACCCAGCCACATGTGTTTTAAAATAGATGTTTTTATGATCATGAACAACCTTATTTGTTATCGAGCCATAAAGCACCAAAGCACATTTGGATGCGAACAGGATCAGATTGTATTTCTCGCTGACATTTAGGTCAAGATTCAGCGCGAGCTGTTTTTTATTTCAGCTCATGTCCGATTTTTGAAGTGTGGTAACAGATCCATCACGTGCATCTGAGAGCATACCAGAACCGATAATCAAGACGATCATAAATAATTGCATCCACTCCATTACCCTGATTGATAACTTGACCTTTTCTCCTTCCTAGCTGATCCATTCATCCATCTCAGTGTTGTCATTTCCAACTTGCTTCTCAATCATGTTAGTTCAGTCTATGTAATTGTTAATCTTTGGTGTTTGGTCATGTGTGTGATCAGCTTGTGCAACCGTCTTCTTTCATCCAATACGCCTCTTTTGTTAATTGGCATTAGATTGTCCCGTGATGTCAGACCAAATGGATTGTTTTATTTCTCTTTAAGGATTCTTGTTCCATTGCATTAGACACATTTAAAGCATCACTTTGTAGCTTGCAATTTTCAAAGTATAAAAGCAGACATGGCAGACGAATATTGATCTCACTTATGTCTAATAAGGCTGGGAAGAATGACCTCAGGGAATGTCTTTGAAATATGCTAGAAATAGTAACAAAAGAATCATACTCATACTGGATATTTTGCACTAAAGCCTTTCAATACAAAAGCATTGTGCTGAAACTTTACCCTGAGCACTTCTAATCAGTGCCAAGTGGATTGTCTTGATAGGTGAGCTGATACTTTTTGTCTCCCTCGTCTTTTATGGATCATGCAGTACATCAGATATCTCTTCTTTTTAGCCTCACAGTTATGGATACTTACCCTATTTGTTAACAGAAACTGACATAGATTTTACACATCGATTTGATTCGAATTCACAAGCTCTCTTTTTGATTCAGAGTTTAATTAGTTTAATATATTTAGTTATTTTGGATATTTTTGTTGTTAAAATATGAACATTTAAACTGTGGTTGTCGTGACAAATTAATTGACACATTCAATAAGTGAGATGAACGTTAGTTATTGAGTGTCTTTTCTGAGGTAAATGAAATGTTACGTGACACATTGTTTACAAACTGTTTAAATGATCTTTTTGCATTTTAAACTCATTAGGTTATTATATATGAGACATGATACAAAGTTACTGTTTTTTAATATACAGTGCCTTGAATGTATTCATACTCCATTTTTTTCCACATTTTATGTTGCTGCCTTATGTTAAACTGCTTTAAATTACTTTTCTCCACATCAATCTACACTCCATACACTATATTGACAAAGTCAAAACAGAATTGTCATAACTTCATAAATGTATTAAAAATAAAAAACTGAAATAAGTACATTGCATAAGTATTTATACCCTTAACTCAGTACTTTGCTTTCAGCTGTTATACCTTTCCAAATCATACCCATTTTATTGAATTTGCCACATGTTAACTTCTCACAAAGTGTAGTAACATCTACAAGCAATATGAAGATATTCCTCCTGAGCTAAATTTTAATTGTCCCAGATAAGGGTATGAATACTTACGCAATGGAATAATTTCAGTTTTTTTTAAATAAATGTGCAAAGATGTTAAAACCTGTTTTTTGGCTTTGCCATTATGGTGTATGAAGTGTAGATTGATGTGGAAAAAAAAGTAATTTAAAGCAGTTTAACATAAGGCAGCAACATAACAAAATATGAAAAAAAAAATAAAGGGGTATGAATACTTTTGGAGGGCACTGTACCTTCTGATGTTCACTTATGTTTATTTCATACTATAACCAGTAGTAAAATGAAAAAGATGACTGGTACATCTCTGTGCTGTCACGTCACATTAAATTGATATTGGTTCTTCAAAATGAGAACTAATTAAAGCCACAGTAAGCCATTTCTGAAAAAAGCTGTTGAAAGTGAATTGGACCAAGCACCAAAACACACCAATTACCAGTTTGTGAATTTGGGGTCGACCTATCAGGACAAAAATGATCCTTTTAGGTGGGAGCATGTCTGTTTTGGTGACTTCAAATAACAACAGTGTTTTTAAAGTCTAGCAATTGATATTGTCAACCCAACCCTATTTTTTGTGCCGATTTTTGTTTCCCAGGGCGTGGGAAATATGTGGCTCCTCTATGGCATCGTTGGCCATATTTATGCATCCGGGACGTTTGCAAAGCTTGGAATCCATCTCTGACAGTTGCAGTTAGATTGAACATACAGTAATCAACCCGGTGACCGCATCACTCCACCACTTGTGGCTCACTGGTGTTTATGTCAATATTGGTTTCATCCATCAGGATACCCCCTCTGGACTCGTGCTTCAAGTCATCTAATCTTGCAGTCCTCCTCAAGTTTCGGCCAGTCCCTCTGGAGTCTGGAGTACATAGAGTGCTTTTGGAGGACGCAGGCATTCAGTATGAATTAGTGTACATGCTGTATAAATACTTACAGAACGAACATGCTTTCTACAGGCAGTAGTGTGCCTGTCTCGTATCATCTCTGTATGCGGGCATGGTTTACTGAGTGCCTGTCTGCTGCACAGTTGCTCATACATAAACTAGAGCGGAATATTATGACAAGAGAGCCCATGTTTGGATGACGATGATACAAGGGAAAATGCCAAGAGCCAAATGGGGCTCTCTTGAACACGCAGTCTGCACTCGGGTTGTCAGAGACCATTTACCACTCTAGTTAGTGAGTCATGCTTGACAACCTGCTCTCCTCACCTTTAATTGCAGATACTTTGCAGGGCATGTGTTGGGTGCCCAATGAGGTTCAAATCATCAAATCATGCTAATTTGCATGTGCACAAATTGAGAGTCTTATTAATAGATTTCATGTCCAAACTATGACAGAGCTGGGCATCTGGGTGCTTGCTTATGCTTGGTGCATAAGCAAGCACCCAGATGCCCAGCTCTGTTGCATGAAATGGGTCTTTGACACTAATGCAATAAGTATACTTTTAAAGGGATAGTTCACCCAAAAATGAAAATTCTGTCATTAATTACTCACCCATTCCAAACCTGTACGACCTTTGTTCATCTTCAGAACACAAATTAAGATATTTTTGACGATATCCGAGAGCAACTACCATGTTCAAGGCCCAGAAAGGTAGTAAAGACATCGATAAAGTAGTCCATGTGACATCAGTGGTTCAAACTTAACTTTATTAAGATATGAAAATACTTTTTGCACACAAAGAAAAAAAAAATAATGACTTCGTTCAACAATTTCTTCTATTCTCAGTGTTGGACGTGCATTCACAACAGTACTAAGTATGCGCATGCATTATTTTCTTTGTGCACAAAAAGTATTGTCGTAGCTTCATATAATTATGGTTGAACCACTGATGTCACATGGACTATTTTAACGATGTCCTTGCTACCTTTCTGGGCCTTGAATGTGTCAGTTGCGTTGCTGTCTATGCAGAGTCAAAAAGTTCTCAGATTTCATCAAAAATATCTTAATTTGTGTTCTGAAGATGTACGAAGGTCTTACGAGTTTGAAACAACATGAGGGTTTATTTTTGGGTGAACTATCCCTTTAAATGAATTGCATTTAGAAATTGGAATTTGTCAGGATTTTGCTCTTGGATGGATGGATGGAAGGGTGTTTTATCTTATTTAATAAATGACATTTGTGGACCACTTCAAGAGCACTTCATTTCCCAGAATGCATTACCTGTGTTGAATCTTTGTGAACTGCAATTTGGTCAATCCCTCTGGTTCTAAACAGTTTTTCCTACCCAACAATAGATTAAATTAAATTGTGACGCTGGACCCAAACCTCCTGAATGGCATCTTTGTGGTCAGCCATTCTGAAAATCTGTGGCATCAGAATTATTTTGACAGTTGGATTCACAGCTGTTTAATTTTAGGCTTGCATTTGCACCATTTGTTCAGGCATACTAGAAGAATCTTGATTTTAATTCAGGCTTTGTGTGGGCCAAAACATTTTTAAAAAATCTATTTGGTTTAGATGTAATCGGATATGGATGGAATTTCATCCTAAGAAAGGAGTTTCTCAAGGTCTAAAAGTGGAGAACTGCTGACATTTTTTATCTTGACCTGATCTGAATCTAAATGGGAAGCCTTTCCACATGGGAAAAAATGAATTTTTGTAGGGAGCGTGCAGATTTCTGGCATTTAGCACATCCAAAAGAAGGATAATAAAGTGCTAAAATATTCTACTAAGCTTTCCAGTTCACAAATAGAGGGAAATATATAGTGAATATCACACAAAACCCTTTATTGGAAATAGACTGTACTGTAAGCCTAAAATTACTATGAAGTGCACTGAAAGACAAAGGTCGACCACTTCAGATGCATTTAGCTTAAAAATGTTCAGAAGTGCTGTTTTCTGAAAATACTAAAACTGATATAAATGTCCTGAATAATTTTTTGCTTTCATTTTCCATTTTCCACAAGATATTTTTACCAAGCCAGGAATGTACAGTAAATCATGTGAAGCAGAGATCTGAAAATGACAGAGGTCTTTTCAGTGTAAACCATTTTACATTGGTTTCCTGCTCTTATACTGGTTTAGCTGGTCGGCCAGCTGGTGTACAGTAGGTGTAGACCACCTTAGGCTGGTTTAAACTATTTTCTCAGCAGGGCAATTTCAGAGATTTGTGTTGCTCATGCCGATGCTATCCCAACACTCTTTGAACTGAACCTATCGCTCTAGCCCTGGTGCTCTTCTAGTTTCCATGACAGCAGATGCTAGCAGAAGCCTGCCTGCCTGTCTCCGCTAAGATTGAAGGAGGTAGATAAGCCAGCAAATGAATTCATTCCGAGGGGGTCCTTTAAAGTGCACTTAAATGGGCAAAGAAATTAAGTATGGTTATCGTTTTAGATTTCATTACTTCTTTTAGACCTTTAATAATATGTTAAAAGCTTCTTGTAAGACTTTCGTAAAGCAAACAGAATTACAGAGAAAAGACAGACATGCAGAGGAGCCCGTGACTGTCAGGTAGAGGACTCTTGTATGCGACCTTAACTCAACTCTCTTGTGGATTCAAGCTAAAAATAAACTGACTGCAGAGGTCAACAATGTAGTGGTGCTCTAATTTGGTGTTTTTACTTTACTTTTTTCATTGTGTTAACATATTCAAAGCTTTGCCATGCAAATTTAAGACGAGTCTGAAATCAAATACTTTCAAGTGTGTACGAAATTCATTGAAGAATTTTCCTCTCAGCTTTTGATGAAGTATGTAACATGGGTATGCAGGTGTGAAGTATGAAATATTCCCAGAAATGCTACCTGATCTCGTGACGAAAACATACCTGTGGGAACTTTTTTCACAAGATGCAAAATACGTACCAATAAGTACATATCACTGCAGTTTCCAACAGAAATGAACATCATTTTCGTACACTGTTATAATTACAGCTTCATATGTTTCGCTTTCCGGACATAACAAGCTTGCTCGGTAACTGCCGGCACAAAATTGGACTTTCGGAATCTTTGGGTACGAATCCCATGAAAAACATGACTCATGAAATCGAAAAACAAGCTAAAACGACATGCTTGTGATTGCTTTTTTACATCACATTCACTTTTGTGAATACTATAGGGTAGGTTTACATGTATTTAAAAGCGTCACGGAGCAATAGAGTTATAACGCCACTTAAGGGACATTTCAAGTCAGAACTGCGGTGACACGTACAAAACCAACATCCCATAAAATGTAGCATATGTACGTAACATGTACGGAAAAAACAAACACTTTTAGTGCCACTCAGTGGACATTTCACATCAGATTATGTCACGAAATGCACATTTCGCATCTCGTGAAAAAGTTCCCACAGGTACGTTTTTGTCATGAGATCAGGTTGCAGATATGCTATATTCACTATCTTAGCATTCTACCTTGACCGTCATTTCAGAGACAAGGCTTAAGCCTAATCCTAAACTAAAATGTATTTCTAAGCTGTTTCAACTGAAAGAAACTTGCATTGACTGATCTTAAAATATATCAGTGCCTTTGTTTTGTCTCAAGATGCACACCAGTATTTTTTCTTTCTAAGCACGTTTATAAAAATTACTTAAATGTCCTAACTGATCTATGGCCTAATCCTGGCTTAGGCTAAGCCATGTCTGTGAAACCGGGCCTAAGTGTTTAATTTAAACACAAGGAGAACAACTTTCTTGCGTTACATTATTGTTTTAATTTTTAGAGTCAGTAAGATGTTTTTTATTGTATACTTTTATTCAGCAAGGATGCATTGGGTGCAGTGAAGACATTAATAATAAATTCAAAAACAATATATATTTTAAATAAATGCTGATCTTTGGGGAGGTGGGGGGGGATGTTAAAAATTCAGTTTTAACATCACTTGGATAAATTACATTTTATTACATTTATAATATTTAATATATTAAAAATAGAAAATAATTTTAAATTGTAATAATATTTCATTGTATTACTGTATTTCCTTTCCTTTTTTTTCTTGATAAGCATAAGAGATTCTTTCAAATACATTAAAAAATGTGACCAACCCCAGACTTTATTATCATGATACTGCATATGTTAATATATTGCTTATTTGACATATTGCTGTTTGCATGTATTACATTATGGAAGTATATGCAAATTTGGACAGTGTTAGAATTAGCTAAAACAGCCAGACTTAAAAACCCCTTCTCAGTTTTGTGTAAATTATGCATCAGACAGCCAGTGAACGGACTGTAGGCAGTGGGTGGACATGCCTTATAAGGCTGATCCCAACAAAAAAAAAGGATGAAAGGAAAGGAAGAAAAGCAAATAGGAAACTAATCTGTGAAAGAAACCACAGGGCATCTCAGACCAAAATTTGCGATTTATTAAATTGCAGCTGATAGATTCAGTTCAGTTACAATATTATACATGATTACTGGAATGAGGGCACAGTTGGTGACAATAGTTAGCTTTGAGAGCAGAAAAATGACTTTCAGCGCAATGTTTTTGGCAGCAGATCCCACAGCAGAAGACGACTGAGCGCTAATTTTACACAGACGGTCTCTTCACTCACAAAATGAGATGAATGGGATAACATCATTCAGAGACTGTTATTGGTCTCATTTTTAATACAGCTGAGACACCCGATAACAAATTACGCTGATGCTCTTGCTTCAGATTACATACGATTTGCAGTGTGATTAATGACCGAGTCTATATTAGCAATAAACATCGAACTCAGTGAACAGAAAAATTTGATTGTAAGATTTGGCAATAAAGCACAAGTTCATCTCAAAATGTAACTTATTGTTGCCCTTATGGGGTTTTCATACTGTAATACAAAATGGTCTAGCATGCTTTATAATCATTCCTGATCTTCTCAAGGCCCAGTCACTCGAAGTGAAACCGTCCTGTATTAAATGAGCAGTATTGGTGCTGTGAGCCTCATAAAAGACAGTGTTAACCCAAATGACTCTCTCTTTGGAAAAGATTGAACAGCCAGTAAATGACTGATGAGTAATCAGCTCCTCACAGAATGGCTGAAAACTGCGATGGCTGCAGGCAGTCAGGCTGACTTTGTCGCGTCTCCTCTCAAGCTGTCTTGGCTCTCATCCTTGAGCTGTTATAAATAGAGGCTGCAGAGCTGTTGTGGAATTTTCAATTTCCGGTATGTGCATGTTTTGTAGGCCTACCTTGAGGCTAATCCTTCACCTTGCTGTCCAAATGACTCTGTTATACATCAAGCTCTTGGGCCTAGTTTAGTCGCCACTTGTGGACCGAACACAGAATGCATAAAGTTAAATCCTAGAGAGGTCCTGTATGTACACTGTTTAATTTTCTCCATGTGCATTTTAAAGAAGTAAGACAATAAAAGCTTACAAAAACTAGCTTACAAAAACTTGTTTTTGTAATGTTAGAAATATATTGCAGACAACACATTACAAAGACTGTGTAGTGCTGAATTGTGGAGTCTGTTAAACAGTTTTTCAACATTTTTGAGTTCAGGATTTTTTAGCATCAATTGCGAGTTACTGTCATTACCATTAGTTACTACAGCCTACAGTCTGCTAGCTAGCTATGCCTTTGTCACTTAAATGCATATTACCTGGTTGCTGTAATTTACAAATCAGTTCGGTCTTCATATTTAAATGAATTTATTTAATTAAGAGAGGCAGCAACTTTCATGCGAGTGGGCGTGGCTTTAGTGCAGCCAGTGGACACGCCCACCAGCATTTGAGTGCAGAGAATACTGCTTGTTTTTTTTTTTAAGATTTTGATAACTTATTTTATTTACTTGCCATTTTTATTACTCAAATTTGGCTGGGTGGTTAATAACACATTTTTTGACGTGATTCGCCTTTTGCCGAAAACTAATTTTTCTCCTTTTCCACATCTCATATCCCATCAGAAAGGCATTTGTTTTCAATAAAAATTAAAGAAAGAATCAAAAAGTTCAAAATAAAGTTCGGGTAAGGTTAGGGGTAGGTGTAGGAAGGGCTTTATTGTCCGAATATGGTGACATCCATTTAGTAATATTAATAATAATAAAAAAAATTGCATTAACTAGTATAAACAGCAGAAAATTCTGCCATTTTTCTTAATGTAAATGGAACATATCGCTATTTGCACTTAGTGTAAATAGCATCAATCGCTATGTTATTTTCACTTAAAGTGCTGCTGGCTATTTAATATTGATTTACACAGACTTTAACATTTTCGAGCCATGCATTCCCCTTGAGAATTTTACACACAATCATATGCTTAATGGCTTATTTACTCAAAAATACATTAAAATAGTATTTTTTTTAATATATTACAAATTTAATATGTATTATTTTGTAAAATAGAATACAACCAAAATTATTTTCTATTTTAATGCATTTAAATACATATAAATACATGCAAAGCTGAATTTTCAATAGATGTTTTCAGTGTCACATGATCCTTTTAGAAATCATTCTAATATGCTGATTTGTTTCTCAAGAAACATTTCTTTTGATTAATAATGTTGAAAACAGTTGTGCTGCTTAATTGCTTTTAGTGGACACCATGAGATATTAAGAATTCTTTTATTATTATAAAATTAAAAAAAAAAACTGCATTTGTTTGAAATATTAATCTTTCATTATAAATGTTTTTCCTGTCGTTTGGATCAATGGGTCCTTGCTTTATATAAGTATTAATTTGTTTTTAAAAAAATCTCACTAAGTAACTTGATAATAACCACAGACCTGATTTTACTCATAAATCAAAAACTCCTATTGTAAAATAGAAATTCAAAGCAACAAATTAGCCTTTAAGGTTGAATTATGAAGTGATGTCAGCTTTATTTTACAGTTAAACATTTTTAAATCACCCCGCCTCGGCAGAAGCATATTCTATTGTTTACTATGCTTGAAGCTCATAGTGCACTCTTAAAATAAAGCATTTTTATTGGCCTTGATGGTTTTATGAAATGTTTATTCCATACACTCTTAAAAAGAAAGGTTCTTTATTGGCATCAATGGTTTTGTGAAAAACCTTGAACGTCCATGGAACCTTTCAAATGCAGAAAACATTCTTTATAGTCAAAAAAGATTGTTTAGATTTTTAAAATGTTCTTCAAATGGTTCTTTTAGGAACTGTTTACTGAAATGTTGTTTGGGGAACCAAAATTGGTTCTTCTATGGCATCACTGCAAAAATACCCTTTTGGAACCTTTATTTTTAAAAGCGTATTGCAAAAAATCAATATCTCTATGGAGATTCTGAATAGTGTTATAACCTCTAGAACCTACTATTGTGCTCTATTTAAATCTGAAGAGGGCGAGAGCGTGTTGAAATGTGACTTTTGTGGCTTAAGGTCATTCTTTGTCTCTCCTGCTACATTCAGTGGTTTGACCAATCATGCTCTTTGACTTAAAGAAACTCAATGTGTGCAGTCAACAAGAGAGGAGTCTTGTGAATGACTACCTAAAAAATACTGAATGGTGCATCCACTAGCTTCCAATCTGAAGAGGGTGAACGATGTGAGAGAAGATAACTGATTTTCATTCCTGGCAGCTAAAAGGGTCACCGCATCTATTTATACCAAAACGTGCTTACAGTACGTATGTTTAAAACATCCTCAAACGCTTAAAAAAAAACATTGGCACCTGAGAACCTCCACACACACTCTCCTAGCAACATTCGTCTCTCACAGAAGACAAGGAACTGAACAGGATAATTAACCTCCCACACTGGCAATGGGGTGCATGTGAGGAAGGCTGAGGAAAATTATAGTGATTGTGAGCCTAATGTGCAGGGACTAGGACCCCTCACAAGCCTACTGTATCTTATCTTCAGGCATCCTTTCTTCATAGAGAAAACAAGTGTGAATGTGTGCATGTCTCTGTTGAACCATTATGACGTCTCTAAATTATATGTGTGGCATATGTAAGCAGACATTTGCCTGGGAATCCAGTGCTTAATGCAGTTTGACAGGCAGAAACATTGTTGACAGCCTGATGAGAGATCACGCAGTTGACTTGTCATGTGAGTGTGTGATAATATGGTGGAGTGGGGGTCCTCACGTCATTCACTTTAATTAGGGTGCTACAAACACCCAAGGCTCTGTTTGGCACTTAGACCCGGACTGAAGAACTGGCTCTGCTTTAATTCATTGTGAATTAGTGAATCGAATTGGCCACTTTAGAGTATGCAGAATTGGAATTTAAATGAATACTGAACATAACACATGTACTGCATATGGTAAATTGTTATTTCATCCTGGTCCACAGTTGATTTATTAAATATGATGAAATTTAATTTAAATTTATATATATGTATACTACCATTCGAAAGTTTGGTGTCACTAAGATTTAGTAAAAAAATAATATTTTTATTCAGCAAAGATACATTAAATTGATAAGTGACAAAAAAGATATTTATGTTATGTTTTATGTTAAAAAAGATTTCTGTTTCAATAATTGCTGTTTTTTTAAACTTTCTATAAATCAAAGAATTCTGAGTTTTGAATTCTGAGCATCACAGTTTCCACAAAAATATTAAGCGACACATTTTTTTTAACTTCGATGATGATAATATATGATTCTTAAGCACCAAATTAGCATATTTGTGACCCTGGACCACAAAACCAGTTATAAATAGCACGGGTATATTTGTCGCAATAGCCAAAAATACATAGTATCGGTCAAAATTATACATTTTTCTTTTATGCCAAGTAAAGATCATGTTTCATGGAGACATTCTGTGAATTTTCTACTGTAAATATATCAAAACTTAATTTTTGATTAGTAATATGCATTGCTAAGAACTTCATTTGAACAACTTTAAAGGCGATTTTCTCAATATTTTGATTTTTTTTGCACCCTCAGATTCCAGATTTTTAAATATATTTTTAATATCGGCCAAATATTTATTCAGCTTTCAGATGATGTATAAATCTTAATTTCAGAAAATTGACCCTTATGACTGGTTTTGTGGTCCTGGGTCACATATTAGAATGATTTCTTAATGATCATGTGACACTGAAGACTGGCATAATTATGTATTTATTTATTTGGTAACACATTTGCTTAGGGACCAATTCTCACTATTAACTAGTTGCTTATTAGCATGAATATTACTAGCATATTGGCTGTATATTAGTACTAATAAAGCACACATTAATGCCTTTTTCCTCATGATCATATTTTAGATTCCTATACACCATACCTAAACTTAAAAAGTACTTTACTAACTATTATTAAGCAGCAAATTAGGAGTTTATTGATGCAAAGTCATAGTTAATAGTAGGTTAATGGTGAGAATGTGACCATTTATGTATTTATTTAATTATTTATTGGTGCCGAAAATTCATCTTAAGTATTCACAGGAATAAATTACATTTTTAGACATAGTATTTCACAATATTTTACATCAATTAAATCTATTTTAAATATTTTAATCACATTTTTAAATAAAATTCAAATGAATGTTGTATTACATTATATTTAAAACATTAACGTTTTATCATAATATTTAAAATTTTATACAAAATTAGTAGTATTTTAAACATATTAATGGGATAGTTCACCAAGAAATAAAAATTCTGTCATTAATTGCTTACCCTCATGTCATTCCAAACCTGAAAGACCTTCATCCATCTTTGGAACACAAATTAAAATATTTTTGATAAAATGCGAGAAAATTCTGACCCTGCATAGACAGCAATGCGTCTACCATATTCAAGGCCCAGAAAGGTAGTAAAGACATCAATAAAATAGTCCATGTGACATCAGTGGTTGAACCTTAATTGTATGAAGCTACAAGATTACTTTTTGTGTGCAAACAAAACAAAAATAATGACTTGTATAATAATTAGTCTTCGATGCACATTCACAACAGTGTCCGATAACTTTACTACCATTCTGGGCCTTGAATGTGTCAGTTGCATTGCTGTTTATGCAGGGTCAGAAAACTTCTACATTTCATCAAAAATATCTTAATTTGTGTTCTGAAGATGAACGAAGGTCTTACGGATTTGGAACGACATGAGGGTGAGTAATTAATGACAGAATTTTCATTTTTGGGTGAATTATCCGTTTAACCAAAAAACTGCAAATATATTGTAGTAGAATGTTTCACCAAAGTCAGATTTTTTTTTCCTAACAGATTTACCAGACGTTTTTCAGTGTCTGGTGCAAAGAGTTCTAATATGTGATCATTCACATGAAATTTATGGTTCAGCTGAATGATTCAAATGTCTCAAGAAACAAAGATGGCAGTGAGGAGGTTATGCAATGTACTTCTAGGGCTGCTTGCGCCAGTCAAGCGACTGCTTTTTAGATGAATGAGAACACTTACACAAATCTCCTCCTCGAGTCAAAGGCACTAAGAGAAAAGGATGTTATTTTCCACTTCCTGCATTACTTTTTTAATTCCTCGGTGTGTATTGTAAGCTGTCTGCTTTTGGGGGCAGTACTGCAAGTGTATTGTTTGTATAACAGCCGTGGGAATAAAAAAGTGAAAAGTGCTTTTTTCCCTTCTCTACTTGGAAAGCCCCTTCCAAAAGATAAACTTATGAGGTTCGGTCCCAGTTCTTCTCAATAACAGGCAAACATTTCATAGCGGCAGACCGTACTGTCAACTAAAGAACAGGCTGTATCCGGGGTGAATAAAGTACATTTCGCATAATAAGGAGACTCATCAGTTTTGTGGGCTATGCTAATATTCAGCCACTGTCCTCCCCATTAGAATCTATTATTGTGATAACACTAATGAGATGCTAAACTGCGCTTGGCAGCATAGTGCTGCCTGCTCGCTCAGACTCCTTCAGTGTGAATTATGCTTATCGGCCTTGCAAATATGGAAAGCTATTCATAACCTAATTGCCCTGGATTGAGCGGGATAGAAAAAAATTTATCTGACAAGAGATGTCATGGCGAGTTACAGTACCACGTTGGTTAAAGTTCCCGAGAGTTCCCAAATGATACTCTTCTTCAGACTAGTCCTGCAGATCTGTGGAAAGATCAGGGCATAACATATACTAAAATACTGAAAATGTCTCCTTGGAATTGCTCTGTGCCTAGATTTAAATGAGAAGCTCACTTCCAGAGCAAAAATGTACAAATAATGTACTCACCCCCTTGTTGTCCAAGATGTTCATGTCTTTCTTTCTTCAGTCGTAAAGAAATTATGTTTTTTGAGGAAAACATTTCAGCATTTTTTACCATATAGTGGACTTCTATGGTGCCCCCGAGTTGAAATTACAAAAATGCAGTTTAAATGCAGCTTCAAAGGGCTCTATTACAACTGTTTTACATTGCCAGTGTCAGTGGAACGTGAGGGAGCACGTTTTGTCGCTGCCCATGTTAACGAATCAGAGGGTCAGCCATTATTACACTTCTGATGTGAACGCTGTCATTCACTGATATGGGCAGCGACAAAACCATAGACTGTAAAAAATATGGACGTAGTGTCCGTGATGTCACCCGTAGGTCTCTGAAAAGCATATTTGAAGCTCTTAGTGGGTGGGAGTCGGCCGTCGCCATCTTCGCGTCACTGCACGTCACTCCCAGATAATTGAAAATGGGCGAAGAGGCGGGATGTGGGTGGAGCTGGTTGCTGAAACCACACCCACCTAGCGCGATGGTGATCACAGCAGCGGCAATACACCAGTCACTCCAGTGGCCACGCGCTAAATTATGCAGAACTTTAAGGCTTAAAATAATTTAAACGGATGAGTTATAAAAAAATTCACCCCCCTCACAGTTGATATGAAGGGCATAGACCAAAACCATTTTTTGTACCAGGCTGTAAACATATTTTTTTCTGCTGTAAAGTTGGGCATTTTAACATGGGAAATCTATGGGATTTACTCCCTTTTGCAGCCAGTCTCTAGCGGCCAGTCGATGAATTACAGTTTTAGTCACTTCCGTGTTGGCTTTAAGAGGGAGACCGGGAGGTTGCCGCTTGGACAAAACATGTGCTACTCACGCTCTACTGATGCTAACGATGTGAAACAGGTGTTAAAGGGTCATGAAACCCCCCTGTTTCAGCACTGGTTAGTTCTCACCACAGTTTTAAAAAATGCTTCAAAAGTGGGCGTGGTGCGCTGCGGTGTGGAGGGGGAAGAGAGTCAACTTCCGGTTCAGACGGATCAGACAGTTTAATTTCGCTCCTATTGAGTTAACGACACAAATAAACGCACAGCCATTTGCACTCTGCATCGAAAACATATATATGAACGCGCTGTTGCACCTCTGTTAACTTTTAAGGCTTATTTTGCCACGTTTTAATCCTTTTGAGGGGTTGCCTCGAGTTATAAAAACCGCTATTACACTCATTTTATGAATGAATCGCATTGTGCTGAACTCTTACAAAGCAAACAAAAACAAACACTCTCCTTCGATCCATTAACGTTTCTCTCAGTTAATATACACAATCTCACAGTCTGAAGCGTCTGTCATAGCAAATCAACACACGCTGTGGTGAATAATTAGGCGAAACGTCTTCTCATAGGATAAGAACACGCGGCCTCATGAATAATTATGAGACACTGATGCGTCATCGATGTCCGTTGCCACATCACAAACTCTGACGTCACACAGTGTAGATTTTAAACCTGGAAGAAGAAAATAGCGCAAAAAGCTCAAAATTAATCAGTTTTCTCCAACAATTAAAATCAACGGATGCTAACATTGTCATCTATGATGTGCAACACAAACACCTCTGCTAAAATCTCAAAAAAGTAGTCTGGGGTTTCATGAACCTTTAAAGACAATCAAATCAGTCATATTCTTGCTGATCCAGAAAGAACAACACGAACAGTTTTTTTAGATTCACATTAAAATCACTATTTCTGTGTCACAGACATTGAAATAACAGAAGTAGTGGGATAAAAGTTTATAGTTTGGGTATAAACACTTCTTGTCTAGCAATCAAAACAAAAGTATCTTAACACTTCTGTGTATAGTAACGCTTTTAATTTTGCTTAAATAAATATATGTTTTTAAAAGACTTAAGCAATGAACATTTTGTCAGAACCACTAGTAAATTATGTTATTTTGTTTGGTTTATCTTTTTTCTCTGGAATCATTGAGAATCATGGTTTCCAATTTATTAAAAACAACTGGGATTCTCAATTTATCCAGAGGCGTGAAGCTCTTGTTTAAAATGTTGTTTATTCCTGCATATAATTCATTAAAATGGAAGTTTAATTTCATAAAGTTCAAAATGCACCTACCTTTTTTTGCATTTTGACTTTTTCAGTTGAATAAAAGACTATTTTCCCTATATATTTTATTACTAAGGATTTCTTTAAAAAAGTTAAAAAATCTCGTCTCGTCTCGTGGGATAAGTGTCTCGTCACACCCCTACTTTTTAATCAAAAACACTTGTCTTGTCTAGGTCTGCCTGAACTCATTTTTTTCCGGTTCAAGGGTATGTCGCAAAACTCTTTATATAACTTATCAGACTTTATCAGAAGTGTGGCGCTAGATCGAAATGTAAGTTGTCATTCGACAATAATCTTTTAAGCACAGTGCAAACATTCATTTCAGCCCAGACCACAGATGTAATAAAATCTACAGGCATGTCTGACACTGGCGGCTATTACAATCACCATGTTAATTTATATTCAAGCTCCTCTGTTAATATTTTATGCCATAATTATGTCTCCGACGTTACTGTAATGTTCAGTATAATTCATACCATGATGAATGATATCATTACAGTGTGCGGTTTTAAGCTGAGATCAAGACTGAGATCGTATTGCATGTGTTAACCATTTTAACCACAGAAGGGAATCACATCATCCTATGTTGACAGAATCTTACTGTATTTTTGCGACAGGTACATTCATCTCAGCCTTCACGGTTCTGTGTGGAGCGAGGACAGATCTTCCCGACAGGCACATGTGCTGCGTTTTCTGGCTAAACATCGCAGCCGCCTTCATCCAGATCGTGACCGCTATTGTCATGGTGGGCTGGATCATGAGCATATTTTGGGGAATGGACATGGTCATTCTCGCAAGTGAGTATTTCTCTATTATACCACTACGAGCATTTTTTTCATTTATTTAATATTTTTAGTTGGTTGGTTGTGTGTGTGTGTGTGTGTATCAGGGCTTTCAAATGATTAATCGTGATTAATCGGATCCAAAATAAAAGTTTGAGTTTGCCTAATATATGTGTGTGTACTGTGTGTAATTATGTATATATAAATACACACAAATTAAAATATATTAGTATATATTTAATGTAAAATGTTATGTACAAAATATTTTTACTTATATATAATATAAATTATACAATTTTGATAAATACATATACTTGTAAATATTTCTTAAATATATACATTAATGTGTTTATATATACATAATAATTACACACAGTACACACACATATATTAGGCAAACTCAAACTTTTATTTTGGATCCGATTAATTGTGATTAATCTGTAATATATAAAAAAGTAAATAATTAAAAATAAAATGTATTAATTACTTTTAGTGCTGTGAAATCGATTAATCGCATCCAATATAATAGTCTGTGTTTACATAATATATGTGTGTTTACTTTGTATATTTATATGTATATGTAAATACAACACATATATGTATATATTTAACAAACTTTTTTTTTGGATGCGATTAATCACGATTAATTGATTTCACAGCACTAATTATTTTCTGAAATTATAAAGTAATTTAAACCGCACTATATGCACTTTTTGAAAAAGGTGCTAATGATTTCAGAGGTCTGTTTTTAATGATCTCCAGAAAAACTGTACATTTAAAGGGATATTTCACCCAAAATTAATATTCTGTCATTACTTACTCACCCTCATGTCGTTCCAAAACTTGTATCACTTTTTTTGGCTTGTTTTTGTTCATGCAATGAAAGCCAATAGCATCAAGTGTTGTTTTGGACTTTCATTATATAGACAAAAACAGTTGAAACATCCTTCAGAATACTTCTTTTGTGTTCTGCAGAAGACAGAAAGTCAAACAGGTTTGGAACGACATGAGGGTGAGTAAATGATGACAGAATTTTCATTTTTGGGTGAACTATCCCTTTCACATGCGTAGTAAGTGTAAAAGATAACAGGATTTCAGCAGTCACCCTGCTGTGGGCCATGGTCGGCTCCGTTCATGTTCAACCTCACATCTTTCTCGCTCCTTCTGATATCATCTCCGCCTTCCAGGGCTGTAGAAGGTGCCAGAATCCTTTGAACAATGACTATTAGAGCGGTCTGGTGGTAGGAGTGAATTGAAAGCTCTGCAGTAATTGTTCTGTGTAGGCGGTCGAGGCAACTCAGAACTTTGTCACATGTTTTTCCTGTGGAACGTTCGTACTGTCATTGAACATTTAAACGTATGATTCAAAATTCTAATCTATTATTTATGTATTTTGTTATTCGACAACCCTTTGGATTGAAAGTTTCTGAAGGTAGGTGAACCTAATATTTGACGTTTGTCTTGTCACAACTCATACTCGGACCTGTCTCAAATATTATAAAACATAGCCTGTAAGCATTGGCAACATACATACTGCAGCTACACTGCAAAAAGTTAGCGTTTTGTTATAAACGTAATGTTTCTTTGTTTGCAAATTCTGCAACCTCAATTACTATGAAGGTAAGGGCTTTTTCATTAAATATTAAAAATATGAGCGTTTGGAGGCAGCAAATGCTATATATAATCTAACATATAAATGTTAATATTAGTTTCTTGTTCACAGACATGAGACGCATCAACAATCCCATTTTTAACCTAATAAAATATTTTTTTTATAAACAGACTGCAGAAAAATGCAGCATATTGTTACATATTAAAGTAACTGTTTTAATACATTTTAAAATCTTTTTGTGCAAACTTAAATTTATTTAGTTATCCTGACTCATCTGAATCATCTCCTTATTCTGTATCTAAATTTCTGTATATCTGGTTTTGGCCACAGAAAATTATTCATATACAACGCAAATGGATGCACTTCAATTTTACAAGATGAAACTGAATGAAATTAAATTGTGACTAAATGTTCAAGAGTTGTATTGCATTAGCTCATTTGAATTAAATAGAACTAAAAACGATCTCTTACATCCTGGATTTATTTCTTTTACTGAACTTGTTGCAATGCATTATCCAATTGTCTTTTCCACTAATGCATGCAATATTGCCTTGAAATATGGCTAGAACAAAGTATGTTGGCATAATTAAGTTTCATACTTTTATATACATTTAATGATATGTGCATATATCTATTAATAGACACGTGACAGCAAAATAAAGTTAAGGGCAAAAGTTTACATACACCTGCCAAATGTTGATTATTTTACCAAAATAAGAGGGATCATACAAAATGCATGTTATTTTTATTTAGTTCTGACCTGAATAAGATGTTTCACACAAAAGATGTTTACATATAGTCCAAAAGAGAAAATAATAAAGTTTACAAAAGTTCAAAAATTTACATGTGCTTGATTCTTAATACTGCGTTGTTACCTGAATGATCCACAGCTGTGTTTTTTTTTGTTTAGTGACAGTTGTTCATGATTCCCTTGTTTGGGATGTATTAACAGCCGAGGCTGAAAACTTTAGATCAGACTGAAAATGAGTACATTTTTCTTATTTTACCTAAATATCTTTCTTTTTCATTTACTGCCCCAGAAGCTACAGAAGATACTTACATGTTTCCCAGAAGACAAAACAAGTTTAATTTACCTGATCTTCAAATTCCGAAAATTTTCACCCCCTGGCTCTTAATGCATTGTGTTTCCTTCTGAAGCATCAGTGAGTGTTTGAACCTTCTGTAATAGTTGCATATGAGTCCCTCAGTTGTCCTCAGTGTGAAGAGATGGATCTCAAAATCATACAGTTATTGCTGGAAAGGGTTCAAATACACAAAAATGCTGGAAAAGCAAACAATTTATGGGACCTGAAGATTCAGCAAGGTGTATGTAAACTTCTAACCTCTCTGTTGTTATCATTGTGCCAAACTGGCATTTTTTAACAAAATAATAATTCAGGGCATTCATTCCTGCGTTTAAATGCTGATTGATAAATAATTGTCAAATCTGCAGTGTGTATGTAACCCTTATAAAATAATACTAATGAAAGTAATGAATATTACTTTTGAAAACCATTCCAAATGCAATAAAAACATGGCAATATCCTAAACAGCATAACACAATAATATATTTGATACTGGTCTGCTGTCCTCACAGTTTGGTCACTCATCTCACCCATTATCACTACCCATGCTGCAAGCTCGTCTTCTCCCATTCTGTTTATTCTAATGCATCTCGGATAATGTGCCTCCCACCACCTGCCATCTGCCAGTCTCCTCTCAGTCTGTTTGATCCACTTTTTGTCCATTAAATGCCAGTAGAACCATAGTGCTCATTAGAAAAGAAGCATTGCGAAAGTGCAACTTCATACAGAGACTGCTACGATGCACCACTAACTCCTTCAGACACACGCTGAGCCCTTTGACAGGATCTTTCAGCAGCCTTGCCTTTGTGGCTCAGCAGCCTCGGAAGACAGTTCAAAGTAATAGTTCACCTCAGAAATCATGCATGATTTTCTTTCTTTTGAGAAATACAAAAGGTGAAATTTTGAACAATGTTTGATATAATGAAGAATGAGGCTAATATAATGAAATTAAATAAGGAATATGGCTGCAAAGCTTCAGAAAACATCATAAAATATTTAAAAGCACAATGAAAATATAAAAAAGTAGTCCATATGACTATTATAATATCATCTAAAATTATACAGTAGCTTTGTGGGCTGTTAATAGCCTGAATCATTGAGTCAGTGAGAATCGAATTTGTGAACAAATCATTCAGACTGGATCTGAATTTTATTTAATTTTTTTTTTTTAAATCATTTATATTATGTTGGTGAACTATCTCTTTAACTACATTTGCTTTAAAGTGTGCCGAGCATTTTACTATATGGCTTGCATGCAAAAAAGAGTTAGCTTGTTATTTGAAGCTTTGGTCTTGATATTTTGAAAGCTTTAATGCATTGAGTCATCTGCGTTATAATGCACTGCTTTAAGAAGGTTATGAGTCATTAATCTATTCCCATTCTACATTTACATCTCATTATAAGTACTGCAAGGTAAAGCCAAAGCCTGTAATATTTCAGTAGCACAGATAAGCTGAACCAGTGCAGTAAAATGCAAACCCCACTGAGGCATTTTCAAGGTGATATATATGAAAACCAAACTGAGTCACCCCTCCAGACGGCCTTTTGATGTGTCAAGTGGCACTCGCATCAGGTGGTAGCATTCAGTATTGTTAGAGCTGTTTTTTGTTTTTCTTTTTTTTTAATATTTAGGTATGCTGGGGATGCCTTCTTTAGGCTTTCTGTAAGAAATTAAACTGTTTGGTCGTTTGGTTCATATACTTTAACATCACAAAAAGAATTAACAATAATAAAATAAATATAGTGCATGCATAATTATTATGCAAGTTGATATTGTGGACATTTTTTTTTTCAAGCACATTTTACTAATTCCAAACCACATCAATCTTAATAATTACTATTAATTTTGTATTTATTTGTAAGTGATATATGATTGTTAATAAGGGCTAGAAGTGAAAAATGCCTTATACTCAGTTGTGCGTGTTTATTAAGCAAGTTTTCTATTACAGGTAAAATGCGCCAAAAAAGAGATTGAACTCACAATGAAAAGTCAAAATAAAGAAAACAAAGCAATAAAGAAACTGCAAAATGAAATCATGACCACTTGACAGCGAAATACTTTTGAATATTTCTCATGTGCATTTAATCATTTTTGACTGTTCAGTGTGAGTTAAATCTTAAATCTCATTTTGGCACATTTTATAAGTAATAAAACCCCTGCTTAATACAAAATTAGTAGTAGTTATTAAGATTGATGTGGTTTGTACAACAGCGTTTTAGTGCAACGTTGAAAAACTAAAAAATCTTGAAAGTAATTCTCATAATTTTGACCTCATTCTCAAACTATTTTTAATTTATTCTTGTAATTTTTACCCTATTTTCAAAATATTTAGACTTTTTCTCGTAATTCCGACTTTATTCTCAAAATATTTTAACTTTACTCTCATAATTTCAACTTTATTCTCATAATTTTGACTTTCTTAAAATATTTACATTTTATTCTTGTAATTTTGATTTTATTTTCAAAATATTTAGGCTTTATTCTCATAATTTTGACTTCATTCTTAAATTATTTTTACTTTATTCTTGTAATTTTGACTTTATTCTCAAAATATTTAGGTTTTATTCTAACTTCATTTTATTTTAACTTCATTCTCATAATTTTTACTTTTTTAAAAATATTTGGACTTTATTCTCAAAATATTTCCACCTAATTCTCGTAATTTTTACTTTATTCTTAAAGTATTTCAACTTTATTGTCGTAATTTTGACTTTATTCTCAAAATATTTCGCCTTTATTGTCGTAATTTCGACTTTATTCTCAAAATGTTATGACTTTATTCTCAGAATATTTGGACTTTATTCTTGTGTTGCTATGACTTGGCACTAAAACACCATTGTAGGTTTGGAATTGGTCAAATGTCCTTGGAAAAAAAAATATGACCAAAATATCAAGTTGCATAATAATCATAAACATACTGTAATCAAGTAATTAATAGTAATTTTATTATTATTTTGAATTAATTTTATTTTTATATTTTCAGTTTTCATTTTAGTTAAAGTTTCAGCAGTTTTATCATGTTTTTATAATTTTTAATAGTTTTTTTTTTAATAAAATAAATTAATGAAATGAATTAAAAATAAATGATAATAAATAAAAATAAATTAATTATTACTTCAGTTTTAGGTTGTTTTTTTACTTCACCTTGACTTGTTTTATTTCAGTTCTAATTTTTTATTCATCTGATATTTTTGTATGAAAAACATTAATAAAATAATAGTTCACAAAAATTAAAATGTATGAATTAAATTAAATAATTAAATTAAATTAAATTAAATTCTTACCGACCCAAGTAGTGTATACATACAGTAAGTATTAGCCGTCTTGTGAACTCTGATGCTCTTGTACTTTCAGGCTACAGGGAGCAGGCTGTCCCACAGCAGCTCTGATTGCTGTCCTCCAAACCTAATCTTGAATGTGCACCTTTCTCCTGTGCTGTCCGGCCAACACGTATGGGAGCTTTGAGACGGCCCCCACGTGGCTGGGAGATCCAGGGGTTGATCACATGAAGATTCTCAGCCCAACTCCTGCTACTTCCTGTCAGGTACTGCATTAAAGGCACCTGACTGATGAGGGACAGCAGAAGAACATGAACATTCTGTGAATATCTCTAAAAATTGTGCAAACGTGCAACCGTCTATGTGCCGAACACATCCTATACCTGTCAGGGAAAACCAAGATTAATCATACTCTAGTCTGTAGTCTTAATATATGTATTAAATTGACCAATATACACTACGGACATTTGCAGTTTGTAAAATAAATATATTTGTTAAAGTAGCTGAAAGAATCTTAAAGGAACAGTTCACCCAAAAATGAAAATCTGTCATTATTTACTCACCCTCTATGTCTGTTCATGTAAAATAAAATGTAAATGATTTTTGGGTGAACTATCCCTTTAATATTTTGCTTCCCACAGAGCACTATGAATACATATTACACTGAATATTTATATGTCATGTGCATTACAGTGTCTCCAGTATTTCTTTACAGTGTGCTGTGTTTTTATTACTCAGATTAAGCCTTATAAACCAGAAAGTGTGTATTCATGTGATTTTATAACACATGTATTCTGCACAAATACATCACCTGTTATTGTTCATCTTTATTAGTCTTAAATACCCAGAGACCGCCAGCCAAAAACATAACCTTTTTGTCCAGTAATTATCTGTTGTTGAGTAAAACAGCCAAGTATTGGTGAATCACGCTAGGCCAGTTGCCATAGCGACTGGCCACTTTAATCAACCCATGCGTAGGGTATGAAATAATGTAATTAAGTGTAAGTTATTTTTATGTGACCGACATAAGAGAAAGGCACGGCGTAAATTGAAATAGTCAAAACACTATGATTTAAGACTGACATTGAAAAATTAACCACCAATTGCTAATGGCTGCAGCAACTGAGCAAGCAGATTTTGTGCTTTTGCTGCGTGTGCGATTATGTTTGGAAAAATTCAAGCCCCAAATATGAGGTACTCTGAACTGGTTTCTAATGTTTTACTCACACGGAAGAGTCTCAGATTTTGTTGAGTCTCTTTTTGGATGTTATTAATAGATATTAGCTGGTCTCTGGTGTGAGTGTGTGATGTAAATGTGTTGTAAATATGGACAGAAAGTGAATTAGTTGTGTAAAGTTGTGTGCTGTTGTGTTTAGTGCTGCCTTTTAAATACAAACCACATAATCCAGTGCTAAGTCCAAAGGCATAATTATAGTACAGCCAAACATATGTTACTAAGCAGACTTACACAATGATGCTGTCACATCTCCAGAAATGTCAGAGATACCATATCTAATAAATTCTGCCTTTAAAAAGTGACATTTGTGTTTTGTTGTTTTCTACAACTCAAAAATAATCTGTCATGATCAAAACATGAAGCAATGTTTCCAACTGTGTATGTTTGTAGGGTTTTAATTATTTTTTTATTTCAGTTTTAATTTTACTTATTTCAATACATTGAGTTTTAAACTAAATTATTTTGTAAAATTCTATTCTACTTGTTTTCTTTTATTTTTAAAAATTGACCCTCTAACACTTGCACTCTTTATTCTATTTCTACTCTACTTGTTTTCCTTCATTTATTAATAAAAATAAAACCTCTAACACTTGCACTCTCTATTCTATTTCTATTCTACTTATTTTCTTATTACAAAAATTTGACCCTCTAACACTAGCACTCCGTATTCTATTTCTATTCTATCTACTTGTTTTTTTATTTCTAAAAAACCTTGACTCTCTTTAACACTTGCACTCTATTCTATTTCTATTCTACTTGTATTCCTTTATTTATGAATAAAAATAAAACCTCTAAAACTTGCTCTCTTTATTCTATTTCTATTCTACTTGTTTTCCTTTATTTATTAATAAAAATAAAACCTCTAACACTTGCACTCTCTACTCTATTTCTATTCTACTTCTATTCTATTACAAAAAAATGACCCTCTAACACTAGCACTCTCTATTCTATTTCTATTCTATCTACTTGTTTTATTTTTATCTCTAAAAAACTTGACCATCTAACACTAGCAGTTTTATTCTATTTCTATATTATCTACTTGTTTTCTTTTTATTTTTAAAAAAACCTTGAGTATCTTTAACACGTGCACTCTCCATTCTGTTTCTATTCTACTTGTTTTCTTTTATTTATTATAAACAAATTGAACCTCTAACACTATCAGTCTCTGTTCTATTTCTATTCTATCTGGTTGTTTTCTATTTATTTATTAATAAAACCTCGACCCTCTAATGCTAGCACTCTCTATTCTGTTTCTATTGTACTAGTTGTCTTTCATTTATTATACAAAATTGACCCTCTAACACTATCAGTCTCTATTCTACAGGACTCTATTCTATTTCTATTCTACTAGTTTTCTTTAATTTATTATAAGAAATTGACCCTCTAACACTATCAGTCTCTATTCTACTTGTTTTCTTTTATTCATTATAAACAACTTGAACCTCTAACACTATCAGTCTCTATTCTATTTCTATTTTATCTGCTTGTTTTCTTCTTATTTATAAAAAAATGTGACCCTCTAACACTTGCACTCTCTATTCTATATCTACTTGTTTTCTTTTTATTTATAAAAAGACGTCGACCCTCTAATGCTTGCACTCTCTATTCTATTTCTATTCTACTTTTATTCTTTTATTTATCATAAAAATCGACTCTCTAACACTAGGACTCTATTCTAGTTCTATTCTACTTGTTTTTTTATATAAAAATTGATCCTCTAACGCATGCACTCCCTATTCTATTTCTATTCTACTTTTCTTTTACTTATTACAAAAATCAACCCTCTAACACTAGCACTCTCTATTCTATTTCTATTCTATCCAATTGTTTTTTATTTATTATAAAACAAGCTTGACCTTCTAACACTAGTGTTCTCTATTCTATTTCTATTCTGTCTACCTGTTTTATTTTTATTAAAAAAACCTTGACCCTCTAATACTAGCATTCTCTATTACGTTTCTATTCTATCAACTTTTTTCTTTTTATTTCTTTTTTTATTTAATAACAAAAATACACTTGCTCTATCTATTCTATTTCTTTTTATCTACTGTTTATCCTACACTGCGTTAGACTAACCGGGACATGTCACACCACTGATATATTGTTGCTCTTTTGTTGGTTTGATTGCTTCTATTGTCCTCATTTGTGAGTCGCTTTGGATAAAATCATCTGCTAAATGATTGAATGCAAATGTAATTAACTGAATCAGGCTATCTAATGACAACAGGAACAACAGTGCTCTAATGAAGCTGTCCCTTGGTCACAGCAGCTCACAAATGAGTGTAAAGACATGACTTGAATGCATTTACCCAACCTACTCAAATTAACACCATTAAAAGGAAATGAGAGACTTCCTCTCTTGGGAAAAGATGACGATGTTTCACGAAACAAATATGGATGTGCTTTGATACCAAACTGATACTTAAACAGTTTACTCATGAATGTACTGCATGAACGTAAATGTGGGGTTTAAATTTCTTTATGCATATATTATGTTTTTTCTATGGTATCATAAAATTTAAATTATCAATCAATAATCAAAAAAATTCAACTGTATTGGTATTGAGTCTAATAATTGTACTGAAAAGTGTGAGGCATGATAACCATCAAAACAAAGCTGTGATGCTTTTCCCCAATATGTGTTTTGCGTAGCTTAATTCCTGCTTTGCATTGGGTTTCAAGTGCATATGATGGAATTCACAATTACTTCCTGGCTTTAGGGATGATTTTAATGACAGCAGTGAAAGACTTCTGTCCGAAATACTTTGAACTTGTGAACTGGGGACTGATTTGGCATCAGTTTTCTGATTTGACATCTAAATCTGAGTGTAGCTGAAACAAAATCAGATAATATTCTACACTGCAACCATTCTTATACTTACTTTTGCATTATTTTCGATTGAAACAATATATATTTACTTAAAAGCAACACTGTACAAAATATACAGATTTTAAAATAATCTATATATTTGTGTAAATTTGTTGGGTTTTTTAAATGTTTTTGAAACAAGTCTTACCAAGGCTTTATGTATTGGATTAAAAATACAGTAAATATACAGTAATATTGTGAATTATTTATATTTACTTATAATACTTATTTTTTGTGATGTAAGTGACACAATTTGGATGTCAACAATAGTTAGAGTTTAGTTTTGCCTTTGTGCAATTGTAGTACATTACAGAGCACATAAAATCAGTTCCCTAAAAATCTACCATCATTTTTTCTGCGGTTTTTCTCCCTCTTTCGGTGTTTCTGGCTCTAGGGTTATCTTTGTCTCCAAATAAGGCTGTTCCTCGTGCAGTTGGGCATGTATTCTATCATCATAGGCTTTTCCCTGCATTCCTCTATCTTGCTGGTTTTTCTCATCTCTTGTGATAAAACCAACCAAAGGCACAGTGAATAGTTTCAGTAAACAATTTAATGTTACATGTACAGCCGTGCTTGTAAAACCAAACACTTTCATGATCTACATGACAAACAAACTGCTCTGTACCATTTAGTCTCTCATGAACCATACTGAGCTGGTTTACAGCTGAGGTGAGATGTGTAAATAAAGAGATTCTGAGCATATACCGCACGACTGGCCCCTATCTATATAGACATCTTTTAATCACTCCCTGTACATCCACCCTTCCGAGAACACCACTGTGGTGCCACCGTGCCCCCCAAAAAAGGTGTCAAGCCTGAAGAAGCAACCAGTTGCAATAAGACTCATGTTAGATTTCAAGATCCTCATGTAGTAGACAAGAGTGGGTGGATCCAGTCAGGGGGAGGAATACTTCCTGCATCATCCAAACAAATGGGGCTGAATACGTCACTGCTCAATTACCCTTTCTAAACATTTCTCATTGCCAGAAAAAGTCAAGACAATCGCATAAATTATTTTACCCCTATTGCCTGTCAGAAGTGCATGCAGCATTACAGTGCAACGTAAGCTGAAGTGAGCAATTTTTGTGCTGCTAGTCTGAAAGCCACTGTTTGCTGATTTACATTCATATTTGCACAAAATTATAAAACTGTTACACGTTTAATGAACCTATTGTGTTATATTGCTGTGTATCTTCCCAGTATTCTTGAAAGAAATTGTGTTATTCTTTGAAGAACCAGCAGATGGCGCACTCATATAGTATAAGTAATAGCACTTATTCTACAGATGCTCATTACATAGAAATACAATACAATAAAAGTTTAAATATATATATAAACTTAAAACAGTTGTAATATTAATTTATATTATTATATTATATATGTAGGTAATAGTGATCATTCCCTTAGTTTCTGACTGTCCACAGGATACACCCACACAAATTTCTAAATGCCAACGTTTATAAATAAATGTTTACGTATTTATGTTTTCGTAAGCATTTCCATATGCTTATGATGTTAGGCTTTTGTAATAAAAACAGATGACATCATAGGGACATCATGGTCTGGATGCATGTTTGCAGAAATGACCAAAATCTCTCTCCCATTCCCAGACTGTCTTGGCTGCTGAGGAATGCAGGAGATGCAGTTCCCACTAATGTCTGTATCTATGAGATCACAAACATAAGCAAATGGAAGCATATGCTTCTCATTCCACAGGTCCAGATGGAACTAAACTAAAATAAATATACATTATACATTGCACTAAGAACACAACTAAACTTAAATAGAATTAAAATAGACATACACTGTGATTAAACAAAATATCTAAATGTAACACTTTTTTTTTACTTCAACGCGGAAGTAAGCCTATGGGCGAGACTTCCGGTTCATTAGCCGTGGAAATGAGAAGAATAACAAGGTGCAGTAAACAGTAAAACTGTTTGCACTACAAACCAGTGTGCTCATAATTAAGATAATACATTAAAATAAAGACACACCAATTTGCAATATTGTAGCAAAAAGAGTTTTGTACCCCTAAAAACAGCTGGAGGCGGATGAGAACGGATGCCCCACCCATAACATTTACAAATGGCCGCGCCAGCTCGAACGGTAAAAATAAGGTGGATAATAATGCTGCCTTCACGTCATGTCGTAATTACCGTAATTCCGAGATGACAACACTCATAGCTTTCCACGTTGTCGGACTCAAAGGTAGAGCCTAAGTAGCGCCAAAATGAGTGCATTCACGTGGTACATTTGTCACTGGTCTAAGTTGTAACTCTCAGAATATTCCGAGTTTACAAGTTCTAATTACGAGTTCAGGAGCACGTGAGGGCTTTGGCGTTAATAGTGTTGCCATAGAAACACATAATTCAGATAGAGTAGAATGTCACGTGTTTTCATCTCGGAATTATGAGATGGCGTGAATGCAGCATAAATTAAAATAATCATCACGGCCCGCTGGAATACTCGCTTCTGATTTGTCAATAGCCGTATTCAGCGGATAGTTCCCGCTCATCCGGGTAAAACACTGACCGCTGTTCGTGTTTCTCACGTCACTCCGCGATCTAGTGCTGTCTTTTTTAATATCAACGGAAATTACAACAACGAAATTAATATATGGCGCCATCTGTTGGCTCAAGCGGTAACAGACTGGATTAAACATGGCCTCGGCTTGTTATGGAAACGTGATCATTGATTGCTGAACTCTGTCTCGGACTCCCAAGACAACGAAGACGTCGAATAAACAAAGTACAGGTAAGACAAACAGATAGCTGGATGACAAAGTTAACAGAATGGGATGTAACTTATACTGCATATCAATAATACAATATTTAACACTGTGATATTGTCCACAGTTGTGCCAGCATTCGTCTTGTGGCCAAACCGATTGTTGGGCTTTGTATAGGACTATATTTAGCTATAGCTTATTATAATTTATCTCTTAGGCTATAATTCATTACACTACCAGTCAAAAGTTTTTGAACAGTAAGATTTTTAATGTTTTTTAAATATCTCTTCTGAGAATTTTGAAATATTTTTACTATTTAAAATAACTTTCTATTTTAATTTTTTTAAATTTTCTATTGAATATATTTTAAAACCAATTTTTACCTGTGATTTTAAAGCCGACTTTTTAGCATCATTACTCCAGTCACATGATCCTTCAAAAATGATTATAAAATTCTAAATTTGCTGCTCAAAAAAATGTATTATTATTATTATTATTATTATTAATAATAATAATAATAACTATTATTATTATTATCATTATTATTTTGTTGAGAACAGCTGTGTAGAATTTTTTCTCACGTTTTCTTTGATGAATAGAAAGTTCAGAACAGAATTTATCTGAAATAGAAATCTTTATTAAAGTTATAAATATCTTTATAATCACTTTTGATCAATTTAAAGCATCCTTGCTAAATATAATAAATAATTTCTATAATTTCTTTTGCAAAAAAAAAAAAAAATATATATATATATATATATATATACTGACTTTTGAATGGTATAGTGTATAATGTTACAAAAGTTTTTATTTCAGATAAATGCTGATCTTTGGATATTTCTGTTCATCAAATAATCCTGAAAAAATGTACTCAACTGTCTTAAATATTGATGATAATAATAATCATGTTTTTTGAACATCAAATCATGTAACATTAAAGACTGGAATAATGATGCTAAAAGTTTTGCTTTGATCATAGGAATAAATTACATTTTAAAATATATTCAAATAGAAAGCAGTTACTTTAAACAGTAGAAATCATAAAATTACTGCTTTTGCCGTATTTTGGATCAAATAAATGCAGGCTTGGTAAGCAAAAGAGACTTCCTTAAAAAACATAAACAATTTTTGACTGGTAGTGTACATGTAGACCATTTTTAAATATGTATTCATTTAAATATTATATTGTTAGGCCTGTGTGTGTCACATTCTGTTTATTAGTACAAGGTGTAGAATTAATGAAAGCTCTTTGTTGATTTGCCTCAGATGATTAGATGCAAGATAAATGCAAATTTGATCTATAGATTAAATGCTAATTAACACCAGTTAAACCTAAAGGTCTTATCAGTAAGACAGTATTCACTTCTTCCTTAGAGAACAGGCGATACTCTTTCTAAATCATGACTAAAGATTTGCCAAAATTCTGGTGTCTTATCATCTTTGTCCCTCCTGAGCTCTGCCTATTCCTCTGAGCTGCTGCTATGACTGAATGTATTTTTTAGCACTGTGCTTTCTGATTCCAGCGCTTTGTGGGTAGAGTATTGCTGTGGGTCAAGGGCTTCATACATTTTTGAATGTTTTTGCTGTATGGCTCTTTTTATTAGTGTAGTTGTGTGTGTGAGGCTGGTGGGCGGTTGGCTTCCTGACTCTTGAGCATGGCCTCGCTCCAAGCTCCCTGCTCCCCAGGCTAATATATCTGAGGCTCTTCGCCAGCGGTGTGACTCAGTCCAAGTATGACTAAAAAAGGAAGTGCAGTTTATTCAAGAGCAGAAAATGAAAAATAAGCTGCTTAACCTCCACTATTTATGCCTACAGATAAAAATAGTTTTATTTGTTCCCCCTCTGCCGCACCACAGGCTAATAGCCTGCATCTGATCAGGTCAGAATAGGCGGATGCCAAAAATATATAACCACTACACAGACTGCTGATCTGAATTACTGACTGAGCCTTTATCTAAATTAAGTGTCATCAATGTCAAGAGGAAATAATTTGGAAAAATGTTTTGGATAAGCTTAAGTAGTAACTAGTAGTAACTAAAAGTCAGTGCAGTAAACAAGAGAGACACTAGGTGGCAACTATTCATTTTGAAAGAACAGAACTTGCAAGCATACCAGTTTGAGGTGTTTGTAAATTATCATGTAACTTACTTTTTGGTATTTATGTCAGTGCTGGTATTTAGATGTCTTTGACCATCCATTAAGTGACCATTTATGTACATTACCAGTCAAAAGTATTTGAACAGTAAATGTCTTCTGCTCACCAAGACTGTATTTATTTGATCCAAAGTACAGCAAAAACAGTACAATTTTGATTTTTTTTTTTACTATTTAAAATAACTGTTTTCTATTTGAATATATTTTAAAATGAATTTTTAGCATCACTTCAGTCACATGATCCTTCAGAAATCATTCTAATATTCACATTTTTTATTATTATGTTGAAAACAGCTGAGTAGATTTTTTTTTTTCAGATTTCTTTGATGTATGGAAAGTTCAGAAGAACACATTTGTAATATGACTTCTTTAAAAAAACATTAAAAATCTTAATGTTCAAAAACTTTTAATGATAGTGAACTTGCAGTAATATTAAAATCCTGAAAATACCAATAAGTCGATACTTCTTTTTTATCTTATCGCTTAAAACCAATAAATCAATAGTGTATTTGTATACTAATTTGTCTAAAAATAAATACAATTAAATAAAATAAAAAACTAAAATTTTGGAATCATGTACAGTATGTGACTCTGGATCACAAAACCGGTCATAAGGGTCAAATTTTTGAAATTGACATTTATACATCATCTGAAATCTGAATAAAAAAGCTATCCATTTATGTGTGGTTTGTTATGACAGGACAACAGTTGCCCGAGATACAGCTATTTGAAAATTTGGAATTTAAGGGTGCAAAAAAATCTAAATATTGAGAAAATCACCTTTAAAGTTGTCCAAATTAAGTTAATAGCAATGCACATTACTAATCAAAAATTAAGTTTTGATATATTTATGGTAGGAAATAAATGATCTTAACTTAATATCCTAATGATTTTTGGAATAAAAGAAAAATCTATCATTTTGACCCATACAATGTATTTTTAGCGATTGCTACAAATATACCCGTGCTACCTAAGACTGGTTTTGTGGTCCAGGGTCACATATGAGAAATTGGTGTTCATTTCAAAATTTGTGAAAATGTTTTATTAATTATTTTGCTAATCTGTAATTAATTAATCTGTAAAATCACCAGATAAACAAACATCTCTTAAGAAAAAGCCAAACCATGTGTATTTTGACTAATTGTTCTGTTAAAATTGTACAACCAAGCATAATAATTTGTACGGCAGGGTTGAACTGTGTAAATGTTTCTTGTTCTGCAAGGCCTTGACCAACATAATGCAACAGGGTCAAATGTCACTGGTTTCAGAGATTTATTTTCTTAAAGAGACAGAGCACACTCTGAAGACGTTTGCACATTTTTTACACAGCAGTGAGCTTAGCTTACATTACAGTGAACCGCTATGTCACCAAGATACGGGATGTAAAGCCAAACAAACAAGAGGAGAAAATAAACAATGCAGCTACATTTAGTGTTCTTGTGCAAAAAGTAACAAAATATAAATATAAGTATGCGTATGACACCACTAGAAATCCCCACAGTTTTTGACCTCACAAATATGGCATTTAATGTAAAACATCAAGGGCAAGAAGAAGGACTTGGTCAGTTTTGTTTGTTCTCTGTAATACAGCACCATAAACAGCAGGGGAAGCCCTACTTCCATTTTTAAGCTTGCGTAGGGAGAAAGTACATCTGGTTTTAAGATTTAGATTTGAAAAAAGACATTTCAGCAGAGTGAATGAACCCAAAACCTCTTAGACTTGATTAAAGCTGCTGTAAGCAATTTTACTGATGCCTCTAAAAGCAAAAATATTTTTGAAATATTTTTCAGGTTTGTGACGCATCTTGTGGTAGAAGTCGTTACTACACTAATATTACGGCAAGAAGTATGTTTCTCTAAAGTGTTAAAAAAAAATATTAGAGATATTATTTCTCTCTCTTGGCTAACAAACAGCAATTTTTTGGCTGTTTACACTGCCAGACGAGAAAAGTGTTATTTCTCTTCGCAAGTGTTTCTTTGTATTATTATGTATGTTTTATGTGTGTCTCATTTTTAGGGCTCTTATTTTTTTAATAATTAGATATTTTTCTCTCTCTTGGCTAACTAACAGCAATTTTGTGGCTGATTACACAACCAGAGAAGAAGTATTATTTCTCCCGTAGTCAGTTTTTGTGTGTTAAGCCTATTAGAAAAATCACATACAGCAGCTCTGATTGACCCATTTCATTTTTCCTACCCTTTTTTAAGCATGTTTAGGGAACTGTGGTTGTGGGACAGGGATTTGAAAAATGTTTCCACACCACCCATTAACCTTTTGTCCTCTCTGTTCCTTTTGTGTTCATAAAGGTCATTTAACAACTTCAAAATCTCGTCATAAATAAATGATGGTTAAAACACGTGTTGACATTTGGTTGGAGGCCTCTCGATAACCCCTCTGCCTTGACTGAGTGACTGGAGTGCGTCGCGTTGACGTCCCGACGTGTAGGTCTACCCTAGGTGTTCCTCGCCCTGGGCTAAATCAACAACGATTAATCACTGATTGCGTTTATGCTGGTGTCAGCACATGGTTTCCATACTGACCAACAAATTAGTTTTTATCTCCAGCGATATTTTGCTTGGAGCATTATCTCATTGTTTGGGGGTATGCAGGGATGGAGCATTTGCATGGCAAATAGTCATGCAAACAACAATCACCTCACTCAAACATGATGCGCTCTATAGAGTGACGAGTCAGCATTCGGAGGCACTGCGTCGAGCGGCGCCTTCAGGCACTTTTCAAAGGAAGAACGACATTACTTAAGGCTCTCGTGACTATTCGCAATGTTTGTACTTGCGTGGAATGGTTGAAATTTTTGGTCAACAGATGGGCAGGTTGAGGTGACAGTCTGTCTGTGTTTAAAAAAAAAAGTTATTTTGCCTCATACAGAAGTTCACCATAGGTCACCATAGTGACTCCAAGGTTAGCTGGCACTGCTGCTCTTGCACAAAAGACAAAAATTAGTCGAGACTGTGTTTTGTGTTGACAGGGAACTTAAAAACATACCACAAGTCACAGATATATAGTTGTCTTGAATGAGAGCCACTTACTGAGAAAAGCCTTGGCACTAGTTTAGGCACTTGGGCATAGAGCTGGGTATAAATACAGATTTTCCCGTTAATACGGATCTTCATTTGAACAGTTACAATTTCAGTTATTAAAAGTGCACCACACTTCCCGTCCTACAAGACAGCACTGTTTTCTGCTGAAATTACTAAAGTCACACCAAGGACTATAAGAATAACGATAAAGATACAGTCTTCAAAATCTGAGTCTACAGAAAAACTATAATGATAATGACACAGCGGAAAAATATCATTGGAATCACTTTCAAAACTACTTTTTCAGCCAGCTGAACGATAAAACAATTAAGAGCCAATCAGAATTCATCCTGAGCTTGAGCATTTAAAGGGATAGTTCTCCCACAAATGTAAATTCTGTCATTAGTTACTTGCAAATTAAGATATTTTTGATAAAGTCCGAGCTTACTGACACGGAAGAGAAGAAATTCTTAAATGAAAGTCATTATTTTTGTTTCCTCTGCGCACAAAAAGTACTCTCATAGCTTCATAAAATTAAGGTTGAACTGTTGATGGCACATGGACTATTTCAACCATGTCCTTACTACCTTTTTGGGCCTTGAACGTGTCAGTTGCGTTGCTGTCTATACAGGATCAGAAAGCTCTCAGATTGAGTAATTAATGACAAAATTTTCATTTTTGGATGAACTATCCCTTTAAAGCACTAGTAAAACTGCATCAAAACAGAACATGCTTAAAAGTTAGTTATAGTTCTATATAGTTATAGTTATCGTTCTTGGCGTGTACAGGCCTTTACTCCAGTTTTACTCCCTGCTGCTGAATCTTAGTAATATCGTAAAAGTAATAATCTATTTAATATCAGTTATCAATGCATCACAGAAAGTGAGTTTGCAGTCTGTTTTGAATATGATGCAATACAATTGACCATGCACCACAAAATGATGGCAAGAAATGTCTTTCTATCGAGTTGTAGATAGAGTTGAGATGCATGTAGCAATGTTACACAGTGTAGTGCGATTTGCAAAGAAATCAATCAGAATGTTCTCCATGAATCATAATCTTTTTAGTGAATCTTAGGGTCAGAAGGCTCTGGGATTTCATCAACAATATCTTAATTTGTGTCCTGAAGATTACTGAAGATCTTACAGTTTTGAAACGTCCTGAGGGAGAGTAATTAATGACAGAATTTTCATTTTTGGGTGAACTATCCCTTTAAAGCATCCGTAAAACTGCAGAATAAAAGCATCAAACTACAGAGCATTTAAAGTCTGTTTTGAATATGATGTAATACAATTGACCGTGAACCACAAAATTTGTCTTTCTATTGAGTTGTTCTCGTCTGGCTGCATGCAACAATGTCACACAGCATAGTGCGATTCGCAAAGAAATGGATCTTATGAGCCGTAAATCAGAATCTTATTCATATGTGTGTAAATGTGATTGACACAACGTGAGATCGTATTTTTTTTTTAACGTGCAAACATTTCGGTCGAGAGTTTCAGACTGCAAAGACCTTTAATCTTATTAGTGAATCTTAGCAAAAACACATGCAACTGGTAGGGCCAGGTCTTATTTTTAGCAGGCAGAATTTTGTGGGAGTAGAACTCAAAAAACAACCTCGCAAACTTCTAGCTTGAATGACACTGAGTCAATTCTTTTTAGTAAATCAAAAACATGTGGTGCACCTAGTGTAGAGAGATTCCTGAAACAAACTACTTCTTCTTCAAAAGATGAGCTACTAGTTTAAATTAGTCTAAAACATTCCCTTGAATATTTTACAGCATTAGCAGAGAGAGATAACCGAAATTAGAGTATATTCAAATGAATCGGAATCGGAATGAATCAAATTATAGTCTGAACGGAATCGAAAACTTCTGCATCATAATTAGTTAGAAAATCTGTGATACCCAGCCCTGCTTAGGCACAAAAATGGCGTTTGAATTTATGGAATGCCAATATAAACAATTTAAATATATAAATATAAACATAAGACCATCCACCACATGGGATCATTTGTTCTACTATAGACACTCAGTATAAATGATGTATTTTAACACTACTTACATTGTCTTAACAGGGTAAAAAACTATAAAACCAACAAATATTGTTAGAATCCTGCAAATATAAATGTCTCAAACATCTAGTGGTCGATTTGATTGTTGTAGGTTTTAAATTTTAGTTTTTTGTTTGAATGGTTTAGGCGTAAAATAAAACAAAATCTGCAGCATCTAAAAACAAAATATTAAAACGATCACATCGAGCAAAACATAGCTGTAAGTGATTTACACTTTTTTTCCGTAACACTAGCATGTTAAAAGGAATGCACATTAAGGGAGTGTGGCTTTAAGATTCACCTGTTTGTTAAAGCGCTATAGCTGCAAAAAACCTATTCACACATGATCTAAAACACTGGCATTTACACTATATATACAGCATCTACAAGTTTACAAACATACACACTCGTTTTAAAGGCCATTGCGGCTGGCGTTTTTGTTTTAAGTTTTACAGTTTTCTTTTTTGACGGCCGATCGGTTAGGACATCTTTAGGGGAAGCCAGCGAGGTCGTGAACTGTAGTGCAGGCGGGAGAGAAGATGGAATCCTCTTACTCTAGTGGAGGTTTAGGAGTTAGCATATTGGAAATAATGTCTATGAGGTGGTCTAGGCCGTAGAGGTAGCCGTCTTCTCTGTTACCCTCCACCCAGGTGGCCCTGTGGCTCAGCTCCTGCCCCTCCGGCAATGGAGTCGTCTTCCCAAAGTCTATCATCCACACTTTTGCCTGCTCCCGTTTGTCATGGACGAATAGTAGAGAACTGCCAATCACCTGAACACGAGAAATGCAAAGAGTTACACACACGCGACACGGAAATAAGCCTTTTCCTTGCGTGTCGCATCTTCAGAAGACTTGAAAAGACTCATCACAAATACGTGTGTAAACATGACACAATAGACACAAAGATCCTGTTTCTATTGTATTTGTGCAGCAAACATACTCACTTATTAAACAGACACTAACACTGCCCAGTTTTTCCACCATACAGTTTGGTTTTGTTATCTATTAATGTGACTAAACAAGGCTCTGTGTTTGCATAGGCTGTTCTGCCTCCTTGTATTAAAACAAAGTTCTGACGCCAGTGCTGCATGAGGTGTATCTAACATATTTGTCTTTAAACTCCATTAAAAGAGGTTGTGTAATGCTTTGCATACAACCACGTTGCTTTTCTGGCTTTGAGCATCCGGTGTAATCAGATCATTCGTTCAGAGCTGTTCTTTGCATAGATGCTATTGTGTATTATTAGTTTTCCACATTTTCACATGCTCCTATCACATGGGTGGGTAAAAGGTTGCTTTTATTTATTCCTCCATGGTCGTAAGTGTAGCTAATGTGTCTTAAGATAATAAACAAAAGAGTGACTGTTTACCTCGTGTGTTTTGAAAAAAGGTGAAATTTCCAAAATGTCCCTGATCTCTTTTAGTCGGTTCAGATAGGAATGCTGTGGGAAAAAAACAAAAGCAAAGGGTAAATAAGTATAAAACTATAAAAATCCCCACAACTGTAGTGTAACGTTTATTTATTCAGAATAATATTGTATGCATGTTATAAAAAGATATAATGTAATGAGAAAATAAGACTTTTTCATTAAATCTACATAAAAATCAAAACTAATTGTATACACATAGAATGCATATTAAACGCAAAGTGACAACTTTGATATAAATATTCAAATAATTTTTGTAAAAATAGCGTTATTTGGTGTAACAGATATATTTATGTAAAAATGAAACAACATACTTATTCTGACCTGTACTTATTAAAATGTATATAAATATATTTTTATATTTAAAACTTAGTCTAATTGTGTAAAGGATAGTGACAACTGGTAAAGATTTAAAATCACAATTCATTTTTGTTTTTGAGGGATGCACTGTGATGATTTTTGTCCTAAATATGCCAAGATTTTTTATTTTTGAAAAAAGTGTTTATTTTTCTAAAAAAAAAAAATAATAATAATAATAATTTATATTTTATTATCTAAAATATTGTATATTTATGTAAAAATAAATAACAGGGCACAGTTTACACTTTACATTTATTAATCTTGATTAATGGTAATTTGTACGTTGTAATATATTTTAATATTTAGAATATTTTAAAATGACATCTTATGTATGTTAAATTAAGGTATGTAAAATATAAGCAATATTTAATAATTAAAATAAACAGATCAAAAAGCTGTTGTTCAAAAAATGTTTATATACACTACCAGTCAAAAGTTTTTGAACAGTTAGATTTTTTATGTTTTTTTTTTTATGATGATAATAATAATAATAATAATAATAATAATAATAATAAATTGTTTCTTGACAAGCAAGTCAGCATATTAATATGATTTCTGAAGAATTATGTGACACTGAAGACTGGAGTAATGATGCTGAAAATTTAGCTTTGATCACAGGAAGAAATTACATTTTAAAATATATTCAAATAGAAAACCGTTATTTTAATTAGTAAAAATATTTCATTTTTTTCTGCTTTTGCTGTATTTTGGATCAAATAAATGCAGGCTTGGTGAGCAGAAGAGACTTCTTTAAAAAACATTAAAAATTGTACTGTTCAAAAACTTCTGACTGGTAGTGTACATCAAGTAAAAAAACTTTTTTGTGAATCACTGAGTTTGTGAAGTGTAGATTTGGATACTAAACAGAGATTTAAACCAACATTTCAATGTCACCTGTAGGTGAGTCATCAATTATTAGTGTCCTATCATATCATAATGTACCATGCTTTATTCTAATGTATGCCACAATATTTACATTACTTTCTGCAATCGGTGGTTGTTAATAATACATTTAGTGTGAAAATAAAGTCAAGTTTATCTGTAAAATCTAAAGCACATTTATCAGAAGAATCACAGAGTGTTTCAGGGAATCAGGATGCACATCAAATTCCATGACACACTGTGGACAAACATAGGGTTAAATAAATGCTCCACGAGAAGTCAAGGACAGGTTCTGTGGAACTGTTTGTCTATAAGGCTGAACTTTAAAGGAAACACCCCTGTTACAACATGGGATTCCTGCCATGAGTATAATTTCTTTGTGTTAGATGCAAACATCTGATTAGTATTTAAACCTGACAGTCGTGTCAAACACAGCATTATGCAAAGTGCTTTCTGTTTGCATGTGTGTATTTTTCTGTAATATAATCAAGTTTGTGAGCAACTCAAAGAGCGGTTTCTCTGCCAGCAGGTGAGCTTTTGCTGGTTTCAAACAGTATAACCCCGAAGGGGCTGCACCGCACAAAGGAAACCCTTAGTTTCACAAACCGCCCTGGGGGGTAAATGAGAGGGTGCAGCTCCACCTGTCACTCGCTTCCCCCTTCGTGTGCCACAGGAGACTTTATAATCGACAGAAGGCCCTAAAGCACATAAACACAAGCACAGACTTACCAGGATGTTTGTGTTTCCTTTCACAAAGTCTTGGAAGGCATCAGTCACTTGTTCTCGGGTCTTAGTCTTTTTAAAATCCCTGTTTACTGTTCCGTCCTCTTTCTGTAGAAGGGAAAGGGTCAAAAAAAGATCAGAAACACAAAGCTAATGCTATTTCTACATCAGGGCATGCTTGATACATTTGTGCCAAAACAGACAAAATGTTTTTGTTGCAAAAAAAGAGCCTTGTTAAGTCATGAGGTTTTCATAAATCATGTTTTCATGTTGTGGTCTGTACATGGGGGGTGACTATGGAAGCCCATTTCAGCCACTGAATAAAAAGGTACATCTTTTACATCTTACAATTCTGACTTTTTTCTCAGAATTGCGAGTTATAAAGTCAGAGTTGTGTAAAATCAGAATATTTCACAACTGAGAATTGCAAGATATTAACTGGCAATTGTGACTTTTTTCCCACAGTTCTCAGAATTGCAAGATTATATCTCACAGATCACAAGCAATTGTGAGTTAAAAAGTATAAACTCACAATTCTGAGGAAAAAAAAAAATGCCGTGAACCCATGTTCGGGAAGGCAGCGAAAACGAATAACGCATTCTACGGAGTCCCTAAAGGAACATGGTTAGCTGCTTGCTAGCAGTAGCCTCTTACATTACAGTAACCTACATAAAATTCCATTTAACACATAAACAGAGTAAGAAGAGATGACTGATAGGACAATAGCGAATTTTTTGCAGATCCTGAGCACCACTAACAATCTAATCTTGTAAAATGTGTGGTAAGTACTTCCGCTCCATTGTAAACGCAGTACGTGTGATTGCAAATCTCGAAAGTGAAAGTAAAAAGCGATCGCGCATTTAAAAGTGATTTCAGTGCGCCTCATATTAATAGTGGCTCCTTGATGCCCGCAATTTATATACAGTATAATTACCCAACGATATTGTGAGATAAAGTACTGAAATGTATATTTTTTCATCTCAAATCATATTTATTCCCTTAAGGAGTTCCGTAGTACACGTCATTTCCTTTCTCAACACGGTATTACTGAGGAACAACGACGCCGGCTCAACATCATGATGTCTGTCTATCAGCCCAACCAGGGTTGCCAGTTTTTCAAAGCAAAACCTAATATCTGGGTTCCGGTGGTTAAAAAAAACGGGGTCGCCCTGGTAAAATAAGCATTCCAGGGGCTAAATATCATGTTATTGGGGTCGCTTCAACATGCGGACATAAAAAAAAACAACTCATGGCAACAGTGTTGAAGTAGCCCAATTGTGCGTGAAAACCATTGTTGCCAAGTTCATGGTTCCAACCCTAGTTTTAGGGTGTTTGGGTGATTTCTAGAGCAATGCAGTTACCCTAAGTAGTTTTTCATCAGTGTTGATTTTGACAGCCAATTTTGATTTAGTCTTAATCATAGTCTTTTGACTAAAATGCCATTTAGTTTTAGTCATATTTTAGTCATCTGAATTGTTTTAGTTTTAGTCGACTAAATATCATAAGATTTTAGTCAACTAAATCCTACAGTAGAGTCTAATGGGTTTAGTTACAGTGCAATGCATTTATTAAGCATTTCTCTAAAATTACCAAACTCATTGTATAGGTTTGATATTAAAGTTTTATCATAATAAGACACAGAAACTGCTGTGACATGCAGCATGCCTTTATATTAAAATGAAATTAAACCACTTCTCATAAAGAAACAAAAACATGGTCTTCTTTTCAATGAAATACCAATGGTTATGTAGGCTAATTATAATTATTCTTTATAACAACTTGTTTACCACATTCTTCATTCTTTCAAGCAGACATATAAAGTAAATCAGTCAAGAGCAATGAGTGGTTTTCTTTTTTTTGTTTCTTGATTAACATCATTGCCATAGACAATAGCAACTAAATTAGGCTGCTGTCCCTTTAAAACTGAACACACGGATGCAAGGTTCTGAAACACGTCCAATATTCTCCCAACTGTTTACGCTCACATAAGACCTAACCGAGTGTGTTTACGTGAATACTCGTCAGAATGGACAATTCGTCATCATGTTGTGTGTATTTCTTGAAAGAATACTCGTGTGTTGTGTGAGAAGCGCTACTTCAGTGTCTGCGCTGGACCGAAAACCAGACCGAATTGAGTTCTTTTTTGCGTCAAATTTATCCCGTGTCTATAGTTTATATGTCTGTTCGTCTCTTTCTCCCAGATATTGACATTTTTGAATGTTTTATGAGATGTGCAGCAAATATATGCTATATTATGCGTATATATGCGGATTTATCAATAGGCTATGATACCGTTCCAATGTACACATCCAACCTCCTAAGCAAGCAGCAGATTTGTTCTGAATGAATCTCTTCCCAAATCGTCCCTCCCTAACATTTTCATCTCGTTTTTATTTGTTGATGAAAATGTAAATAAATTTTCGCCATAATTTTTTTGTCAGGAAAAGGAGTTTTTGTTTCGTTATCGACTCATTTTCGAAAATTACTCGTCAATGAAATTACCACTGTTTTTCATCATGCATTGCTATGTGGTTCCTAGAATACTCTTGTAGTTTGCTGGGCATGTAGCTGCTATAGTTGCTTTTATATTTGTATAATGACACTGTAAGTACTTGTTGAAATAACCCCTGAGTATGAGCAATAGTAACAGTGATGTATGCCTTAGTAAACATCTCCAAGGGAACATGATATTGATGGACTGTGGGCGAATGATGCACTTCTAAGTTAAGACAATAGTCACAACAGGCAAAGACGTAATAATAACAAACAACAGGCAGCTCAGCTACAGACATAACAAAAGTCTGCCTGTTATACAGTAAAGACTTTATTAAGAGCCGCCCAGGGCATCCCCCATCTGTGGAAAAAAAAAAAAAAAAAAGGGAAAGACGGAGAGAACCTGGCCTTTGTGCTAATGGAAAGTGCAAAGAAGAACCAATCTTCCCCTATTCATGCAGGACATCTGCAGAGCTCTTGTTAACAAAGATTTATTTTGGAAACCCATGACAGAGACCAAACATAAGCTTTCTAATCTCCTCTTCCGTGTGTTAATGGAATCGCGGCTGCCTGGTTTGGCTTAATTAGCCAAGGTTTTTCAAGCTTCTCTTAAGTCTTTTTGACATTTTCCATGAGGGTGTATTTACGTTGTTAGGGCTGTGTGCGGTAGGCCGGAATTACAGAACTGAAATCATGTTGTGAGAGCCGTGTCCTGTCACTGACTGATGTCGAGCTCAAAGGACGTGCCACAAACAGGCTGTGTGTATGACAGGAACATTCAGACACAATCGAGCTCTTGAAAAAGGCCAATCCTGCCCCTTCACCTTAGTCTGAAATCCAGGATCTGATTAAAAAACATGCCGTGATTCCCCAGATAATAAAGATTTGAAAGCAGAAATGTGCAGCTTGCAATGTTAGTCTTTACAGTACTGTATATTAATTCATGTGTGAAAGCTTGTCTGTTATTTGAGCTGTAAAGTTGTTTAAATTATTTATACAGTTATTTTAGGGATATATTTTGTTGTCATGTTGTCAATTAACATTGAATATAACATGACACAGAAAAGGTTAGTAAACAGTTTTAATTCTTGTGTGAAAGCATGGCAAATTTTTTGAGCTGTGAAGTTTTTTTAATTCAAATTTTTAGAGTTGTTTTAGGGTTTACTGTGTTTTATTGTCTTGCCAGTGAAAAGGTAAGTAAACAATATTTAGACTAAAATTGTAAAAAGTTTTTTTTTTGTTGTTTGTTTTATGGTGTTTCATTGTCATGCCAATTAAGTAAAATTGAATATTGCATTATACAGAAAAGGTTAGTAAGCATTTTTTTATCACCAAAATCATGTTAACACGCATATTTTTAATGTTTCGTGGTTATAGTTTTAAAACAGTGGGTTTTATAACATTTAAAATTTGTCCCCATTCACTTTCTTTGCAGTTGTCTTACTATATAACCCAGGTTTTTTTAACCCAGATTTCAGGGTTTTTTTTTAAAGAAATTCATTTTTGTGGTAATTTAGAATCTCTTTTTAATCTGAAAATTGTTTTACATCCAGAATATTCCTTAAAACCCAAATACTTTGAATTAAAGGATTAGTTCATTTCCAGAATACAAATTTCCATTAAGGTTTTTGAGAAAAACATTCCAGGACTTCAGTGGTGCCATTTGGGTTCTAGGTTCGGTCCAAACTGCAGTTTTAGGGCAGAGCTAGTGCAAGATCAGCATGTGTGGCTGTAAAGTATTTACATTTTTATTTTTCTGAGAAAATGGCCGATGATTTCACTAGAAAAAAACCCTTATTCCTCTTCAACCTTCAACCTATTGGGCACAATTGAAGTCCACTGTATGGAGAAAAATCCTGGAATGTTTTGCTTAAAACCCTTTTTTTAAATGAAGAAAGAAAGATGTGAACATTTTGAATGACATGGGGTGAATAAATTATCAGGAAATTTTTGTTCTGGAAGTGAACTTATCCTTTATATGAAATATGTAAAACCTGAAATCTCAATCACAATTTATTTCAAAATTTCAGTGAATTTGACAGTGAAATTAGTGTAGTTGAGAAATTCAGCTGAAATAACGCCTTTCAAATGTTGAAGTTTTCTTTTTTTGTAGTTTGACCTTAAGAGAAATTGTAAAATGTTGCTTAAAGGTTTCGAAAACGAACGTCTCACCTTGATACCCTCGATCCTGAAGCCTAGCGTGGCGGTGGAGCTGATGGTTTCCCTCCATTGCATGTAGCGTGGCTTAGTGACTGCTTTCTGTTCGTGCTCCTGTGCCGTGGGTGCATCGGGGTCCACCTCGATCATCTTTTGGTACATGTCGGCTCTCAAACTAGGCTTCTTCCTGGCTTTCGTCAGCTCCTCTTCCAGATACGTCCTGCAGGACAGGAGAAAAATGACCCAAAGGCTTAGTTTCTCTCAATTTAACTTGTTGCATGTGTTGCACCATCAAAGTCTGTTGAAATTCGTAGTGTGCAATAAAATGCAGTTTATCTTATTAGCTAAGGCATGAAAACTAAATCTAAATATTTATTCTTCTTTTATTCTCCAACTTAATTTGTCTTGGAAAACACCGCCGCAGAAACTGAAAAGTGCACTGAATGTGCCTGAATCTGAAAGTGTTGCATTGTTTGGTTTGGACAGGTCAGCAGAGGTTCTGTTAATATCCTGACCATCTGGTTATCTCTATATTTGTTCACGGCCACTGATGTGATTCGGTCAGGCTTGCAACAGCAAACAGAGCAGTTTCAGGAACAAAAGAGATGAGAAAGTCGAGCCGTGAGAATGGGGGGAAGAAGTGATGAGCGGTGGCCGATGTGTATCAAGGTCTTGCTGCACCAGCCGCAAACAACCACTAGCTATCTTTCAGCCGATTACAGGACACAGAGCTGAGTCTCTAGGGAGGGAGGTCCTGCTTCATGGTCTGTGTGCTGCTTGGAATGTATAACATCTGTGCAAATAATGGGTCAATGGAACTATTAATTTTAAAATAACATACTAGATTTTCAGCAGTGGATGTGATGTTGCATAAGTGTAAGATAAGAAAAGATGAAGATACTGTCTAAGCAGGGAGGGGATTTCTGGTGTACTTCATCTTTTATCTTCTATTTTTATTAATGATTTATAGATAAACCTCTCTCTTTTCTTTGTATTTTTTTTATTATACACAAGGGGCAAGAAACTGTTTTCAACTGGAACTCGTTAAACAGGAAATAAGATATGTGACATTACAGATTGGCTTCTAAGCACCAGTATTATTTATATTGTCGGTTTACATGTTATATTTAGTTTGTTTTAGAAATTTTTATGTTTTTTTTGGTAATATTTCTATTTAGCTTTAATTATTTTATTACAGTTTTCATTTGAGTAATTTTAGTAATGAAACGTATTTTATTTCAGTTATTTGCTAAGGTAACATTTCTAGGTTTAGGTTAAGTTGTGTAGTTCTCTTTATAGTTTACAGTGTACAGTATAATTCTAATAGAGTATCTAAGCTAAAATGCTATATCCAGTTATTCTAATTTGAAAATGTTTTTGTTTTGGTCTGTGTGACTCCACCCACAGCCAGATTTAACCAATAGCATTTTGACACCCCGGGTTGCCAGAGAATCAAAGTCCCTTTCAAGGAAAGTCTGTTCACTCGGCGGCCATATTTGCAACACCTCCGGGCAGCTCACCTAAGACCAAGTCCTATCTAAATGAATGGGGGAATCCTGAATTCTCAAAAACTGCTCGCTGAACTCACAATTAAATTACATATTTCAAATCAGCAACAAAATCTGAAATGAACTTCCCCATGAATGTTGTTTCTTATGCTCAAATAAGCATTTAAAAAGCTTATTTTTCAAGCTAGACCAGCCAACGTGCATGTGCAGCCACGCGCTTCTAACAGCCACTGCAGTGACGCAATGACTTTACCAATCCGTGATTGGCTCTTTCATTTAGAAGGCGGGACTATTCCACCATATTGTGTGTTGCAGTTTCTCCCATTCATAAGTATAGGAGTGAACTGTCTTTGTATTTCTGTAGTCTTTGCAGTGAACCCAAACGTAGCAAACTGTAACCCATGTGAGTGTTGAGTCTGAGGAGGAGAAGGGGCGGGAGAAACAATATTTTACATTTGAACTTCAGTACCGATTTCAGCCACTAGCTGTTGATATTACATACCGCAGCTTTAAAGTTAAAACACAATTATTTTTTTAAAACTCTGAAGTTACTAGCATATACAGTCACTGACCATTAGTGCTAATATGTTGCAAGGCTCTTGCTAAGGCGTTTTAGGTCATTACTAAGCATTTGCTAAGGTATTGTGGGTGTTGGTTGCTTCTCGATTTGAAAAATGTTGCTATATATGACCCTAGACCACAAAACCAGTCATGAGCGTCAGTTATTTTTAAATAAATAAGCTTTCCATTAATGTATGGTTTGTTAGGTAGGACAGTATTTGGCCCAGATACAACTATTTGAAAACCTTGAATCTGAGGGTGCAAAAAATCAAAATATTGAGAAAATCGCCTTTAAAGTTGTCCAAATAAAGCTCTTAACAATGCATATTACTAATCAGAAATTAAGTTTAGATATATTTACAGTAGGAAATAATATCTTAATGGAACATGATCTTTACTTAACATCATTAAGTTTTTGGCATAAAAGAAAAATCGATAATTTTGACCCATACAATGTATTTTTGGCTATTGCTACAATCATGCCTGTGCCACTTAAGACTGGTTTTGTGGTCCAGAGTCACATATAGTATCTATGCTGTTCTGGGTCCTTTCTATGGTGTTTTAATTAGGCTCTTGAGTTTTCCAGGGTTTTCAGGATGATATGCTGTATAGACGTTTGTAAAGTAAAAGATCAGGTGATGCAGCGTAGCAACTGACCTCACGCCCATCTTGCAGTCCATGACACATGGTAGGTCAAAGTCTGCCAGCAAGTCCTCCATCTGATTGTACCTCTCTCCATCCTTCTCTACATCTCCGTGGTAAGCAGGAACGTAGGGCTTTAGCACGTCTCTCATTAGCCTATCAAGACATTGCTGCTCACACTCACAGTGTTTCTTTAGGATACGACCATTGGCTCCTGCCTTGAAATTGCCTGTGAAGAGCAGACAGAGACAAATAGCATAGAATTGCTTTCTTAGCATTACCACAAGAAGTGTTATAGTGAGCATTAACATAAGCTTTTTTCTATTATTAGGGCCCAGTGGTGCTCGGAAATGCTCAGTTACTTCTTCTTCTTCTCCAAGATGAATCGCATTTATGAGGGCCTAATCATGCTCGAAAACTCATAAAACTTTGCACACGTGCCAGAAGTGGTGAAAATTTACATCTGATATGGTTTTCAGAAGTGGCTATGTCAAATTGGCTTGATAGTGCCACCTATAAAATTTCTAAGAATTGTCCCTCGAGCTACATTTCACATACATGTGCAAAATTCGGTAGACACATGTGACACATTAATACCTACAAAAAAGTTTTGTGCCGTTTTTGCAATTTTCAGGCGTTGTATTTAAACAAACTCCTCCTAGAAATTTAAACAGACCAACACCAAATTTGGTCAGTGTAATCTAAAGCCCTTTAACGTTAAATTGACGTTAAATTGCAAAGATCTTGAGTTTTTGTTAAGGGGCGTGTCTGTTGCAGCCTGACAAACTTTGTTTCGCCATGAAACAGGAAGTTGTTATAATTCAGGCATACAGTGTCCGATCTGCATCAAAATTCATGTTTAATAAGAGTCCTGTCCTGAACACATGCCTGTGCCCATATTCAGTTACAGTCATAGCGCCACCTCCTGGAAACAGTTTTATGCTCTAACAAACTCCTCCTACAGATTTAATGATATCAACATTATATTTGGCCAGTCTACTCTAAAGGCCTTTGCAATGTTAAATTGTGAAGATCTTGAGTTTTCGTTAAAGAGCATGTCCTGAAGATATCTACATGCCAATAATGAGTTATAGTCATAGCACCAGCAGTTGGCAGCAGGAAGTTTGGCACATATAAATAACTTTGACATATTGCTCACTGTTTGCTGTTTTCCTAATACCGAGGGCCCTTTCAATGCTACTTGCAGCTTTCATTAAATTTGTTTTAATTTTTGCACAATGCACTGTTTGTGTATTAACTATCTTTGATTTATGAAAAGTTATGAAACATCTGCACCTCCTTTTTGAGGCCTACCTGCATGACCAGCCAGCTGGATCCAAGGGTACTTCTTCTTGAAGGACATCACAAATGGTGACCATTGCACCATGTTCTTGATCTTCTTCCATTGTTTATGCTGTTCAATAACAAAAAGTGAGCAAGATGAGTCCCCATTCAAATGAAAGTGCTATGTAACAGTGACAGCAGTGTATTTTAAACAGCATTTTCAAATTTCTATTATGCATGCAGTTTTTATGACCTTCTATTACAAAAGATTTTCAACTTCATCAAGGAGACCTGAAAAAATATGTCATGGTTTTTATACAAAAATAAGCAGCATGTGACAATGAAGACTGGAGTAATAGTTGCTAAAATTCAGCTTTGCCTTCACAGGAACAAATTACATTTTAAATATAATACAATTGAAAACATTTATTTTAAATTGTAATTATACTTCATTCTTGTCCATGTTATTTTGGGAAAAAAAACACGCCTGGAGGAAGATGAGTAATTACTTATATAATGAGATTTGGCAGGTGGGGTTCATTTCCCTACAACAAAAACCAAACCAGCACACAATATGCGGGAGAATAAACAAACAGGTCTTTTGCATGTTTTTACATACGTTTGCTGGCGCTCCCACAGCAGTCAGTGCTGATATCATCGTTTACACAGCACAGTAAAGTGCCTTATGTGCAGAATTTATGCACAAACATACAATCAGATTCATTACAATGCATAAACCTTGCGAATGAGTAGGAAATCTGGCCAGTGCTTAAGCTTGTTTTCCTGCCAAGGTGAACCTTTTTCACCTGGAACCACCTCAAAATGTTCTCGCTCTATTTGGACATACTGAGAGCATGCAGAAAACAGGCTGTTTTCCAGTTTGAGAGGAGCTGCTCTGTTGAGCCATTACACTGTTATTCCACTTCACTAGATGTCCTTGAGTGAGATCTTTTAGCTCTCCATGTTGGCATGGTAAACACATTCTTTACTGTGCTCTCAGTGATAGATGGGGGGTTTCCTCGGGTGACCAGGGAAAGCCTCACTCCCCCCCCAGTACATTTTGAGCCAGCTCTCCCAGGAACAGCGGTTCATCCCCGGGCACACTATGACCACAAATCAGCCCCCTTTCCAAATCTAGAGAACTCGTCCAGCCAATAAACACAAGCCACAAAGCGTATTCAAGATCTGGCCAGAGACGCTTTTTGTCATGCATTTTGATTAAACAATAATAAATTGTCAATAGACTCAAAGTACAGAAGGTTATAAAACACATTCAAGTTAGAATTAAATGACAGCTATGCTATTTTTTCCCTTTAGCTATTATATATTTATCTTCATGTGCTTTCAAATCTGTTTGACTTTTTGTTTTGCTTTCACAGAACAAGAACTTTTGAAGAATATCCAAGCATTTCTTTTTCATGTAAAAGTAAATGCACACTGGTGTTGACAGACTTCAAAATGACAAAAACTGCACTTTAAAGTTATAAAAGTAGTCTTTATGACTTGTACATTATATTTTAAGTTTTTTGAAGCCATATGTTTGCTTTGTGTCTAAAATGCAAGTCATTATTCACTGAAAATCCTTCTCTATGGTAAACTGCTGTGAGCAGATCAGTGAGTTAAACTTTAAACTAAAAAGATTTGACTAAATGAATGTTAAATGATTTGTTCACAGGCTGGATGGCATTTCTTCTCTCATGCAAAGAAGAACTAGAGTGGATGTGAAGATTTTCAGTGAATACATTTCAGTCTGTTCCACATGCAAAGCTATCATATGGCTTCAGGAGCAAGTGTGAGTTACATCAACCTCTTTTATGATATTTTTTGTGTTTTTTTTTTTTGTTTTTTTTGTCATTTTGGAGCCACATTTAACAAAAGAGAATGACAAAATTCACCTATTGGGTTTCACAGGAAAAACTAATACAGGTTTGGAACAACATGAGGGAGAATAAATGATGGTAGGATTTTCATTTTTGGATAAACTATTTCTGTAAGCTGGACATTACTCCCTGCAGCATCCCTCACAAAAAGGTCTGATTTAATTTAGTCTAGAAAGAAGCCCATAAAAGGTATGAACCATCATCTGAGAGCAGCATGAGTTTTATCTGTCACATGAAGGTTGTCCTGTTCTGCTCCAGTGGAGGAAAACAGTTCATCTCGCCCTTAAGATGCAGTTAAAAGGGGGCTGGGAGCAGTAGCGTGTCTGTCAGCGCTGCTTTATTTCCTGTTTCCCCTCCATGTCCCCCTATCCTCCGTCTCCTTTGGTCACCCCTAGAGGCACATTGTGGAAACTCAGTGATCCAGAGGTCGCCACCGTTGCTTGAGAATGTAAAGGCTAGCCCTAAAGAGTATATCTACAGTATCAGGGGCGTCTCCTCTGAGGAGGCAAGGGAGGCATGCCTCCTCAAAATATTGGATGAGGAAACAATTCATAGTACAAAAATAAAACAATAACAATATTACAAAATATAACATTAAAAAGTGTATAAATCACTTTTTTTATTTTAAAGAAACATTGTCGAACAGCGAATAATTTCACCAGAAGTCTGCATCACTCTCGCCTCCCCTGAGCCCATTGAGTTTTAACAGACCGCATAAAGCATGCTGTGAGTTTTGTGGGGGGGGGGTAACTGAGAATGAATAGGGGAAAGTCATATGAGACGAGGTAAAACCTCCATCGCGATATGACTGGATATGACTGGTTGTGATTGGTTCATGTGATAAATCCAGCCTCTTGTGTTCATGCGCATTCCGTGTTCGTGAATCAGTCTGAATAAACAATATAATGGCGTTAATGGGAAAACTAATTTTTAAAAGTAAAAAGTAAACAACTCTTAGATATAACCACTTTATGTCAAAATAAGACTTGAAATGGCCTGAAAACATGATCTGTGTGAGATTTTTTTTTTTTTTATTATTATTATTATTTTTTGTGATTTTTAACAGACAGGACAGTATAGAGATGACAGGAAAGTACTGGAGAAGGAAGTGGGAACGGCAAAGGACCTTGAGACGGGATTCGAACTCGGGTCGCCGCAAGCACAGTTGTGCTGTATGTCGGCGCATGAACCACAAGGCTAGTGTGGTTTTAAAGTAAATCACAGTGTGACCAGTATTTACTAAGCTTTAATAACTTGATGATCCAAAAAATAAAAAAAATGGTTAAAAGTTAACTATTAAAAAGAATAACTGAACTTAAGTTCACAAATTAAATATACAATTTAAATGTAATTTAATTTAATTAAATTTATATTAAATTAATGAAAAGTTTAAATTGTTACTGGCTTGAGTTATTTTGGAATAAATGTAAAATGCTTAAAAATACTTGGTGAGATTCATACTTGGCTTTAATAAATAGAATATTGATTTCATTGTTAATGTAAAATTATAAAATATATATATTTGTTATTTTTCTGATAGTGTAAGTAATGTTTATTCAACCAAGAAAATGTGACTGGGATATGAATTTACATTTGATTTTAAAAAACATAAATAAAACTTTGAGGACTTTGCCACCTCATTTCAGAATTCAAGAACACCACCACATGCCACTGATATATATATATATATATACACACAGTATGTATATAAATATATATATATATATACAGTCAAACCAAATATAAATAAAACTTTGAAGACTTTGCCTCCTCATTTCACAATTTAAGAACACCACACGCCACTGATATATATATATATATATATATATATATATATATATATACACACACACACACACATATATGTATATATATATACACACACACACACATATATATATATATATATATATATATATATATATATATATACAGTCAAACCAAAAAACTTTTTTTACTAGTGGGTGCAGGACACCCACTTCATTTATGTAAGCGAGGATCACCGCACAAAATAAACTGTGACATATTATACCCAAAAATTCTTCATACAGTGGACTACCAGTAAAATTAATAAAACATTTGGAACCAAAAAGTAGATTTGACACTTTTGACCATGTTTTTTTTTTTTTACATACCTTTATATCAATGTTATCTGATATTACTAAGATGAATTTGTTCTGACACAGTTTAACTCTTGATTTCTTTTCATATTTTATTAGTATTTTCTAAACTACAGTAAATAAACTGTGATAATGTGAGAAATTTTGAAGGTGTGTAAATAAATTTGGTTTTGACTGTAATTCATTTGAAATTTTATATATATATATATATATATATATATACAGTTGCATCCAACATAAGTCGACTTTTATGCTTTTGTATTTGAGGTACAGTTCAAAAATGAATACATAAAAATGGTGCTACAAAAAAGGTAAGTGATACAGTTACAAAACTTAAAAACAAGTGTAAAGCACTTATTTTAGCAAGATAGCTGATAGAACGTGACGGAGAGGTCTGATTGGTTAAATTAAACAAAATACCTTCAGTATTCAGAGGTTCTGGTTAATATTCAAGCATTTGACGTGAAACAGATGCTGTCCGTGTGCTGTGGTTTGGGCCACTTTAGAAAGCACTTAAAAACATTAGAATTGATAGACAGGTAGTGTTCGCCAGACATTGAGATCAGGAGACCACAGGATCCCACCTCCCGATGACTACACGAATTAAGGTTTAGTGGAAAGACAAATCGGATCCGAGAGAAGTTTCTACAGCAAGGGAAACATTCAGGATGTGGGAAAACAAAACAAGTGGAAAACTCGCAGGAAGAGATGGGAGTTGTAGACTTTTTACAGAGAGCCACGGTCAGGTCAAAATTGACTGTTGTCCACTGTGTAAAATAACAGCTCTAGATCATTTGTTTCTGATACGGTTGTTTACTCTCACATCTTATTTCCTCCCATGAAAAATGGTGAGATTTCTGTGTAAAAACACCCAGCCGTACAGCCGACAAACCTTTTTATGTTTTTCATTTATCCACTGATTCATGTGGAAAACATGCTAGAAAGTGTTAAACTGAGCTAAGAGTACTACACCCTCATTGGCAGCTTAAAGCATAATCAGATTCGGCAGAAATATTTCATAACCAAACACGCAAAGGTCGGTAATTCGATTTTACAGTCCAACTACTGAGAAACCAAAGCAAACCAGAATCTATTACCTGTAAATCTTTGACCATCAAGATGATTGGTGTGGTGAAAAAAACCAACACGGGGGCGATGAAATTCCAGATGTGCGTAATGAATGACATGGTAAAAATCGCTAAGATCATGCGCTGCGTGCAATCACAACGTAAGCTGGAATTTGAGTGAAGGAAAGTGCAGGGCAATGTGAATTTCTCATTTGTTTCCATACAAAGCATTCAAAAGCACAATTGGCCCATGCAAATATGCTGGTAGGCCAAGCTCAATGTGCAGAGACCACAGTAAAACTCTTTGGCAAGCCTGCAAGGGCCACGAGCAATGCAAATGTTCAGTGTTCTTCAAACTCACCTGTAATTCTGAGAGTTTGAAATAGTAAAACGAACAGCTTATATAACACCTGCTCATGATTTTGGCCCACAGATTACATCTGAAACCTTCAAAGTCACATCTGCAGTGTTCAAAAAAGCACTTAACATAATTAAGTAGCCCCCTTTGTTTTGAAATAAATGTTTTGTGGCAAACAAGCTTGTTGCAGTAACTGCTTGTTATCTTTGTGTGACTAAATGTGTTTCATGCGTAGGTGTCTATAACGGGTCTGCGGTCTGTTATTCAAGAGGGTCAGCCATCTAAATGTTTAAATAACTAAAGGACGGTGTCACCAATGTTTTCAGACTGAGATGAGGTCAGCACCTTGTTTTGACATCACCAAGTTGATTTGTGAGAAACTGACTTCCTTTTCCCGAAACGTGATGATGAATGAAATATTTCTCTGACTGTTGCAGACCGAAGATGAGAAAAATTTTCAAAGCGTGTCTGTCATTACAGGTATTCGAGTTTTACAGGAAACAACATCTATTTATAATTTTAAAGGAATAGTTAGACCACACCAGAGCTGTTAAATAAAACTAAAACCATAAAACTTTATAGACAATAAAAAACACTAAACCTTAAAGGAATAGTTCACCCTCATGTCATTCCACACCTGTATAAGTTTCTTTTTTGTGTTGAACACAAAAGCGGATATTTTAAAGAACCAAACAGTTGTTGGTCCCTATTGACTTCCATAGGGAAAGAATTACTACTGTCAACTGTTTGATTACAAGCATTTTTCAAAATATCTTCTTTTATGTTTACTATGAGAAAGAAACTCGTACAAGTTTGGAATGGCATGAGGGTGAGTAAATGATCACAACATTTTCATTTTTAAACTAAAATGAAAATGAAAACAGAAAAATAAAAATAGAAAAAACCCATGTCGTTTTAAATGCAACACTGTAAACACTCCAAAAATCTAAGCCAAAAAAATTAATAAATAAAAATGCTTAAAGTCTCTTTTTTTGTTCCACAGAACAAATAACCTCTTGAAGTTTGGAACGACAACCAAAATAAAATTAAAATAAAAACATAAATAAAAAAAAACCTTCATGCCATTTTAAATGCAACACTGTAAACACTGCAAAAATGCAAAAATATAAGCTAAAATTCTCTTTTTGTGTTCCACTGAACACATAACTTCAGGTTTGAAAAAAAAAAAGACATAATTACACATTTTTGATCTTAAAAGCAAGTTTCGTATTTCAGGATTTAAAAGCAGTTCATAATCATTTCAGTCAATCATTTCACTGCTAGGCTGTAAATTTATTCTGAAATCATGAATTGTGAATTTGACGCAAAATATGAAATCACTGCTGGTAAACAAGCCTCTCTAGTAGGGTAGCTTGCATTCAGATTAGTCAGGGTCCCATATTTGCATTTAGAAATGCATTTGCATGACTTGGTTTGTGGTTGGAGAAAGACTTAGAGGGTTAGTTCACCCCAAAAATGAAAATTCTGTCATTTACTGATCCCCTTTGGTCACTCTTTCCATACAATTACAATAAATGACGACCAGAACTTTTTAAGCATCAAAAAGGATGCAGAGCACAGCGAACACATTGAAAGTATCATAAATGCAGTCCCTATGACGTGTGTGTCGCATTCAATTTCTTTTTGAGACGTGAGCAGTGAATAAGTTGCTTGTAATTTCTGAATCAGCTTTAATCCCTGAATGAATCTTTCAAACTACACAAAAAAAATGCTGTTTTTTTTTTTTTTAACCCAAATGCTGAGTCCAGCCCGTTGGGTCATTTTATTGGGTTATTTTTAATATTTTTACCTAGGTGCTGGGTTATTTCTTTTTTAACCCAAATGCTGGATAGTTTTTCTCTAACTATTCTCATTTTTAACAGTGGGTTATTTTTTGTACATTAACGCTGGGTTGAGCCTGTCTCCGACAAAACAACCCAGCTGCTGAGTTACAGTTAGAGTAGGGACTTTTTGAGTCATCTACAGGAGAGAGCAGTTCTCAGCCCTGCCGATTTGGCGCACTTCTTCAGCAAAATAAAGGTTTGTATACATTTTATTTAATTTATAAAGTCTTTACTGTGTTGTAAATAGAATTATTTTACACAATGCAATATAAGGACGAGATGCCAGTCACTTAGCATGATGGAAACGCCTTTTGCCTTGCATAAAATAAATGGATTTTAAATGGAGTTTAATTTAATTTGATGTTAAAATATGTTCTCTAATGTCAGTACTGTTTGTTTATGGGCAGGTTTTGGAGTCAGTCATGGCACCTTTCAGCTACGAGCGAATATAATAATTTTTAAATAAATATATTTATATATAAATATTTTATAAATAATTTATAAATAAATATTTTAAAATATATTTAATAAAATAACCCAGCATGTTTGGTTAAAAACATTTAACCCAACCAGCTACATCAAAATAAACCAGCATGTGTTCTGTCCAATATTTACTTAGCGCTGGGTTGCCAAATAACCCAGCATTTATTAGAGTGTAGTTTTGTGACCCAGCAGATTCACTGAAATGAACCGAATGTCAAAAGAATGATTCATTCACAAATTTGACAACTACTTCTCAAATAAATTCTCATGAGTGCAATGAACTAGATGCACCAATTTTCATTGAACAATGAATTAAATTTCAGACAAAGCTATCATATAGCTTTAGAAGATTTGGATTATATTGCACTACTTTTATGATGCTTTTATGATTTTATGGTGCTTTTGCAGTGTTTCTGAAGCATAAAATCTCTCCATTCTTTGCATTTGCATAGAATAGAAAACATTTACATGTAAGTACAACCAACTACTATCTACAGAAAGAAAGTCATACAATTTGAAACATTAAAAATCAAATCCAGATTGTAACAAACAGATGTGAAATTAATGACAGGATGAGAGAGGTTAAAAGTCTACTCATATTACTTTCTTTAGAGCATTACTCATTATGTGTTTTTCAGAAGGAAAGTATTTAAATGAACAAACTTCTTTTACACAATGCTGTTTTTAATTTTCCCAGTTCCACAAGTAAATTGCAACTCTATTTTGCAAATGCAACTCTATCAGAATGTACTGCAGATCATTTCCTGAATTGGCTTTGGTCGTTTAATCACAAGCATGCAAAATAAAACCCTGAATATTTAGAACAAAAAAACTCTTTTAAGTTTGTACGGTGAGAATTGAGATCTTTAATAGTATCTGATGCATGCACAACAGGGTCAAAAGGAGAACTAAAGGTGAGCGACCTCCCCTCTTATGATAAGTGCAACATCATCTCAAAACCACAAAAGTTTCCGACAGCAGTGCACTCTGGGAAACACCAGACACCTATGAGTTTGAGTAGATGTTTGCATGCAGCGCCAGAAGACTTAGACTATCAAGTGTTGCTTATTTTGCTGAAGACCACAGACTGTTACTTTGTAAACATCAGCCCACAATAACAATCAAAGCAAAGCCTCGACACAAAGGAGACTTAATCCTGTGTGATTCATGCAAAATGGTCCAATTACAAGATGTTGACAGCTGCCATCCCTTTGGAATGCCAGAAAAATAAACCATCCCGTAAAGGACGTAAATGCAACCGCAGCTCTCTATTACTCATTTAGTCCTCCTTCCCTTCTCAAACTCCTCTTTCTTTGCTATTGTATAAAGTTACTATCAATAGCTAAGGGTTTGGTTAATTTGGGGAGCGGAAGCAGCAGCGCCGTATCGCGAGGGGAGCACTCCGCGGCGCTGGGTCGTGCCATTGTTCTGATAAGGGCAGTGTGAGCTATATCGAGCGCAAGGAAAGGGATGCCGCTCTTTACAGCGTCTCCTTGACCTCACGGGTGTTGTTAAAGTTTCCACTGAGCACTGAGGGAGGAAGTGGCTTTTAACCCCTCCAGAGGAACCACTCTGCGAGACAGGAAAGTGCAGAGGGCTCTGAGACAGTATTTTCCACATCTGCAAGCAATACTCAGCAACATGGCCAAAGACTAGGTGTTATTTTCTGAAAGCTAGATAGCCACTATTAGCCCCTCAAGAACCAAAATGCACCCGCAGTCAGTGCAGACAGCCTTACCACATGCACTGACATGTTTTCACCGGGGAACGACCAAAATAAGACAAACTACTGTTGAATTATCGAAGATGCAAAGCTGTGACCTTTGCTCTGTATTGTAAGATGGATCAAGAATAAAAAACCCTTTCAGTTCAGTTACATAATAATGAGGCTTAAATTAAAAAAAAAGCATATACACACAGTAAATAATGTATATGCGTATATTTATGTTTATGTGTATATTGTTTTGTATATTCCAACTATTACAGAAGGTTCAAATGCTCACTGATGCATTAAGAGCCAGGGGTGTAAACTTTTAAACAGAATAAAGATGTGTACAGTACATTTTTCTTATTTTGCATAAATATCTTTTTTTTTTTTTTATGGTTCCATTTAGTACTGCCCTTCAGAAGCTACAGAAGATACTTACATGTTTCAAAAAAGACAAAATAAGTAAAATTTACCCTGATCTTCAAATTCAAAAAGTTTTCTCAGTGAGCGTTTGAACCTTTGTCCTCAGTGTAAAAAGATAGATCTCAAAATCATAAAGTCATTGTTGGAAAGGGTTCAGATACACAAAAACAGCAGGCAGTTTAACTGTTCAGGACAAACAAGGGACTCTTTTGAAAGGAAACTTTTGAACTTTTGAACTATTATTTCCTCTTGTGGACTATATGTAAATGTCTTTTATTTGAAATATCCTATTTAGGTCAGTATTAAATAAAAAAAAAACAACATGCATTTTGTGTGATCCCTCTTATTTTGGTAAAATAATTAACATTTTGCAGATTCTGCAAGGTGTATGTCAACTTTTGACCTCAACTGTATATATATGTTTTTCTGAGAATCATTTTATACATATACAATACACACACACACATATATATTATCTTAAAAAGTAAATAATGTAAAATTCTCAGAAAAATAAAAATCCATATATTACAAATGCTTTATAGATACTGTACCATTTCAGTATTTCTGCTTCAAAATTTCAAGATTTTCAAGTAACTCAGTGTTACTTGCAGTTTGTTTGTAAATTTACTAGGCATTTCTGAATGAAAACTTACTACTCCAAATTTTATTTATATATATATTATATATATATATATATATATATATATAGGGGTGTCGCGATATACAGATATTGACGATAATCGTGATATTTAAAGTCCCCATTAAATCAAACTTGTAGTTTTTTGGCTTTTAGTATGAATTATGAATATGTTAGCCTTAAGGTTGTCTGCAAGCTAATGTGTTTCAAAACATTGACAAACTTCACATTTACAAAATAGAAGCATATAAAACTTACAGTCTAACTTCCACCAAAATCAACTAACAATTTTGATGACATCACCCTGCACTTCAGCTTCTCATCAAACTTTCTGCCCAATCAAATTCTGTCTAAAATCTGAAGCGTCCCGCCCCCTACACTATAAATACATGCTAAAGCTGTGGCTGAAATTGATCACATGTTCACAGAATTAGCATTTTCTTTACAGTGAATAGCACTAAATAGGGGATAGGGAATGATTCAGACATTAGCACGGAGATCATATGCGCGGGTCAGCGCAGACTGTAAAAAGTATCGGACCCATTTGAATTCTACACAGAATGGTATATTATATAGTGATATGGATGAGATTGTGACTGTCATATGCTGTCAAATGCAGCTTTACCAAGCTCAACAGCTCTGGCCTAAGCTGTGATATAAACAAAACGCTATCTCCTGCCCTGTCTTCCTGTTTCAGTTGAAATTATGTCAACACAGAATAACGAGCGTGTTTCAAAGCACTTCAGTGGACCTTTAAGTAATTAAATATCATTATCATGTTAATTAGGGGTGTCGCAATAATGGTATTGGCAATATTTGAAAATGAATAGTACACATATGATAATATGACACATACTGTAATATTATGTAGAATTAAACTCTCCCGTGTGATTTGTTTCATTTATACTCGATACCGGAGGGCGCCCTCACGCAGAAAGTCCACAAGCGACACTCATAGGAGTAATAGCACAAATTACTTTCCAGGAAATCCCTTATCAAAGCAATCTCTGATATCTTATATAGAAAAGGCATCCAGCTATCACTGAATAAAATGCGGAAAGAAATGTTTTGTATGATGAAAATGAGAATGAGATGAGAATCAGCATACCATCACTACAGTATCTGGTTTATCTCTGTTCTTTATGCCATCTCAGGTATTTTCATATAGATAATATACATTTATATTGCAATGCTAATCAACATAAGAATCAGTTCACAGAAAGATGTTATTTCAAACACTCGATCAACGCTATAACACAAGTTTGGAGTAAAAATATGTAGTTATTCTCATAAATAGTTTGTCTTTGACACTGTGCTAAACTAAAAATGGTTAGCAATTTAGTCTCTTCTGTTTAGTGTAACTTCCTTTGTATGCAATGGTATTCATTGGTCAAAAAAATATTAATTTGATTAATAGTGTGATTTATTTATTTATTTATTTATTATTATTATAATTATTATTTAAATTTTTCAAGATTTCTATAAATATCACAATATATCGTAACTGTGAATTTTTGAGGCCACAATAATCATATAAAAATATATATTTAAATTGGAGCAGAAAAAATTTCACTCAGAAATATATATATATGTACTTTTGTGAACTTAAATGCCAATATATTTGTATATATTTGGTTATGCCCAAATTATTAGCATATAATGCAAAGTACACTTAAGTACACTTTATAAAATAATGTGTAACAATGTTCAAGATTTGTATATTTGTTTTTTGAGTGTACAATTATATTGCATATTGTACTATTCCATATTTTATTTTAAGTTCTCAATTAAAAAACAATATCAGAGAGGTGTAGATCAGGATACAACTAGTATTGTGACCTGAGCCTGACAAAGACATGAGGTCGGGGCTGGTTGTTTTGCTTTAGGCTAGAAAGTTGATCTTCAAGCGTGTATTTGTACATATTGTTCATTCTCTTTGAGTAAATGGCACTTCAGTTTTTGTGTGTATGCTAAAGCGTAGTTCTTTCTTATGGGAAAAGGTAAGAAGTTTCAGATCAGCATCTGTATCTTGAAAATCCTGAGGTACAAGTTTCCGACAGCAAGTCAGGTACATGTCTAAATTGCAACAGACCATGTCTGTTCAGAAAAAAAATGTGCATGAAGTAGAGTCAAGAAATTATGTTTACCTAGACTCTAGAGGATATACAGTAGGAGGACATACAGCTCAGCGTAACACGTCAGAAATCAAGTATTCGAGTATTATTTAGCATCAATTCCCCTTTGACAGTTGAGAACTAGATTGTCATGTTTCTTGACACTCCTGCCCTTTCAAAGCATTTCATAGCTGTTCCTGCTTGTCCTGAAACCGGTCTTTTCCCATCAGTGACAGGAAAGCTCTTTCACAGAAGCAAGACCTCCCATTAAACTGCCGTTTTACTGCACCCTAATGTATACAAAGGAGTAAAGCTGCTATAAGACGCTAAGCAGAAAGCAGTATCACTTGCTCCTTATGGGATTTGTTGAAATAAAATACACCCTCTTCACATATTTCCTTGTTTGAAGATGACGTACATTAGAGTTGTGAAGGGGTGGGTCTGTTTTATGTAAGGGATAATGTACACAATACAATAGCTCTGCTTCAGAGCATAGTGAGCTGTCTACTGTATACATAGGGAGCCGCTTACATGGACAGAACCTCACATGTTGCCGATTTGAAACACTCTACAAATGCAGCAACTACATAAATAACAGCACAAGAGACTCGACATGTTAGTATGTTGCTAAGCTAATGCTGTGATTCTCCAAAAACCATAAAAGCACACATACTTTTGGTTAAAAATAATACATTTTTAATCACACTGGACTTTACCTTTATTTATATAGTGCTTTATACAATACAGATTGTGTCAAAACAGCTTTACAGTGTTAGGAAAATATTGTCAATAATGCAAATAAAAATAATTTCTACTGTTTTAATATAAGAGACAATCTATATTTGATTATACAAATGTTATATTTTTTATATAATACATTACTATATTTATACTTTTTATTAAATTAAATTTAATATGTTTATGTATAACCAACATTTCTCGCACAACCTGACTGTTTTTTTACAAAGTGACTTCACTAATGCATGCAATACCTTACAATATGGCTAAATATATACAAGGTATACTATATACTACATACTATATACTGTAAACAAGGTATCCTAGTGTAACTATAACTGAATAAATAAGCTTTCCATTGATGTATGGTTTGTTAGAATAGGACAATATTTGGCCGAGATACAACTATTGGAAAATCCGGAATATGTGGGTGCTAAAAAACTTAAATATTGAGCCTTTAAAGTTGTCCAAATGAAGTTCTTAGCCATGCATATTACTAATCAAAAATTAAGTTTTGATATATTTACAGTAGAAAATGTACAGAATATTTTTATGGAACATGATCTTTACTTACTGTAATATCCTAATGATTTTTGGCATAAAAGAAAAATCTATCATTTTTACCCATACAGTGTATTGTTGGCTATTGCTACAAATAAACCCATGCTACTTATTGACTGGTTTTGTGGTCCATATTTATTCATATGTTCAATAAATGAACATTTATTAGTAAGTTATAAATAATAATTAATAAACATTTTTTGATTTGCTTATTAATAAATGTTTACCTTTTGATTACTACTGATACCTCTAGTAATTATGTCTCTGATTTTTAATTTACAACCTATTTTGGGTTCATTTTAAGCCAGCCATATAGTAATATTTAAAAATAGCTGAGTTAAATTAAACTACCCAAAATTAGGTGGGTCAAAACAACTCAGATCCTGGGTTTGACCATATTTCACCCATTTAACCCATATGTATAAATAAATAATTTACTTGTATATAAATGTGTATATATTTGTAATTATTTTTTTATTTTACATTTTATTTAAAAATATGCAATTAAATGTATGCATTATTTATTTATTTATTTTTTATTTATTTTTGCACACTTTAATTTAGCCCAACTCTGTTCTGTTATACTGAAACTAAATGTCTGTATATCCGGTTATGGACACCAAAAATTATGCATGCATTGTTGCATTAAAATACAGATTTCTTAGAACAAGATATCTTGGCATAATTAAGTTTCATGCTTTTTAGGCAGCTCACATGGTTTTGAATTAGAGCAAATGACTACTAATTGCACATTATACAACTGCATGAAATATTGGCTTGATTTGAATCCATTATATTCAGACAGAAGAAAAAGAACATCAAATCAGTTCCATGAATCAGCGGTCAGTTTAGTGGCGTGAATTGCCGTGACTGACCAAACGGAATCAAGTATTCCAGCAAGCCATGTAATAAGTATAGGCATGCAGGTTTTAGTTGCAGGCCGTGGGTTACGCCTGTGCATCAAAGCCACCACTTCAAGAGAGTATTGCGATGTGCAGGGGGCATCAAAGAAGTAGCTCACTGCTCATTTCCAGGAGTAAACCATTACACTCATCTGTTTCTCAGAAAGACAGTCACAATTACATTCCTTATCACAGCCAGCTGTGCTAAGAATGTCTTAAGTCATTCTGCGGCTCTTGTTCTTTTGCGAAATTAGTAGTTGGTAAATGGAAAAAAATGTAAAACAACTGCAATTAAAAAAAACACTAGAGCTCGTTCCTTCCATATTAAGTGTAAACAACCACACATTAGTAGTAGTAGGGTGGTTTCCCCTTGTCTAAGTGTTCTACGATGCATACAAGTGAAGCCTGTTTTTAAAAAAGTGGCCGGCGCAACCAAAAAAAAAAAAAAAAAAGGGCCGGTGCACTTCCTGTCTGTTGCATATAAAACGGCTCCCTCCAGCAGCTCTGCTGCAGCAAAGAACCCCAGCTGTTTGAACCAGGCATGCCTTGACGTCAGCTGGTCGCCAGGCAACCGTCAACCACAGGGGTGTTACATTTTCCATTGCTCGTAGCCTTCAGATCCTCCAGTGTATCATGCTACAGCACTTGTATGCTCACAGTTGGGGTGACAGAATCAACCTCACACAAAAAATGTTTGTGCTGGGTTGGCTCGCACGCCGCTGCAGGAGTGTAAGAGTTCAGAATAAAGCCACGCTAAGGCTGAACAAATACACAGGGCTTGTTTTGTCAGTCTATATCTGGTTGCCGAACCATTTATACTTTATTTGAACAGCACATACTTTTAGTACATTTAGTATTGGGCTTTAAAAGACTTTTTCTGGGAAGGAAGATGGGGGCGTTGTTAAAACCTATTTTAAACGACTCTTATTTTTCGCAGTTCCGTTTGGTGCCACTAGTAGTGCAGACATTAGTTTAGTTTAGGTTGTTTGTTTAGGTAGATTTGGAGAAATTTAGCGTTACATCACTTGCTCATAATTGGATCCTCTGCAGTGAATGGGTCAAAATGAGTCCAAACAGCTGATAAAAACATCACAATAATCAACAAGTAATCCACACAACTGCAGTCCGTAAATTAATGTCTATTAATGTTAAAGGAGAAGTTTACTTCCAGAACAAAAAATTACAGATAATTTACTCCAAGATAACATCCAAGATGTTCATGTCTTCTTACTTCAGTCATAAAAAATAATGTTTTTTGTGGAAAATATTTCAGGATTTCTCTACATATAATGGATATCTATGATGCCCCTGCATTTGAACTTTCAAAAAGTAGTTTAAATGCAGCTTCAAAGGCCTCTCGATCCCAACCGAGGAAGAAGGGTCTTATTATTTTGGATTGTTTTGCTTGTAAACAGTGCTTGAGATATGCATATTTCTCTCCTGATTAAGACTTGGTGACTTTTTCACTGGAGAAAGCAATGTTATGGATAGAGGACTCATATAGTATTTTATCTTTAAGCAGCAATCTTGATAGAGTTGTTTTAACAAACACACAGCTTTTTCACAAAACATTAATTGATGGACTGAAGTCGTGTGGATTATTTTGATGTTTTTATTTGCTGTTTGGACTCTCATTCTGACGGCACCCATTCACTGCAAACTCAAATTCATTCTGGTTCCCTTTTGGTTTATAACACTCACTTTTCACTAGTCAATTCATGATCTCTAAAGTGGTGACTTGTTTGGTATAATTAGGTAATTTCATTCTGTCTATGATATTGCTTCAAGAAAGACAATGTTTCCCAACAATAAACAGCGTGTGCGTGTCTTCATTCATTTTGCACAACATTTTTTGAAATGAACGTGTGCTACACACACTATCTCTAGAAAGCTGTCCGCCCACTTGCTGTAGCCTGCAGCCTACAGCAATCCACACGCCTAGACATGTTTCATCATACCTTATTCAAATTCTCACATAAACTTTAAAACCTGTTGGGCTTATATTAGGGTTTGAACAATGATTAATATGCCAGGATTTATTAAACTGCCAATCATTTTAATGTAGCGCAGCAACATTTCAATATTGACATAATACAGTCAACATCAAGGCCTACATAAGCAGAACAACTTGAGCATTATTTTTGTAGCTTTACATACCGGAGAAGTATAGTGCAAATAAATGAAATACTCTATATTCATGTTTTTACAATAAAGTTGTGGTTATTAAAACGAAAAGACCCAGTTGGTCAGACACTGAAATAATATTTTATTACTGTTATTAATCTTTTATTTTTATTATTTTAATTCTATTTTATATATTATATTGTGTGGGCAATAGATTATTGTATTTTCTTTTTCTCTTTTAGAAGTTAATTAAGCTTATTTATTTTGCTATACTAATTATACATAATTATATGGTTAATTGCATTTTATTATTTACAGTTGTTTACCTTCTGTCCTTATTACAGACATGTGATGCACTAGATGAGTAAACTTGTCATCACTTGGAATCATGCAATATAATGCAGCTTGGCACTGCGGCAAGTAAACAAAAAGTGGCAAAGACTTGCAATATAATGCTCACAGCCTTGCTCACAGCAGGCTCGGTTAGGCTACACTTGCTGTTGGGTTTGCTAGAGCAAGTAACCACAAGCCTCTGTGCAGAGACAGACTGACAAACACACACACACACACACAAGGGTTCTTCCCTCATCTGATTGACACAGGAAAAGGAGACACCAGATCAGGGGAGTTACTGAGCATGCAGAAAAGTGAACCACACCTCTAGCTTACACTGGGACAGTGCTATCTTGCGTATCTGATCTTCCTTATTAATAGAACTTTCTGCATAAACAACAACAGTGCGTCGCAAATGTGAGCCGAAAGAACATATTTAAAGATACACAACGACAATTAATCTTAATAGTAGGGGCAAAGCACAGCAAACAGTGCATTTTTACACACCACCAGGTTACAACAACCAGTCCAGGTGCATTCCCCAAACACATCCAGGTGACACACCTTTAACCTGGGTCGCAAGGAGGAAGTGCAGCGAATGGAAAATTTCATCTTGAGAAACTCATCTGTGGTATAGTTTCGCTTTCTGTGCTATTCGAAAACATTTGGAGATCCAAAAAAATTATGAGTTTGCAGTCTCAGTGAAGAGAAATGTGCAACAGCTGTCAAAGGAACCGTGCTTGAGGGATCCCCTCTGCTAAGCACATGGGACGTAATTAGCAGTACTAAACCACAACACACCGCCATTAGCGCTTAAAAGGCAAGCCCACTGGAAACTTTTCTGGGTCGCTTGTTTGACCGAAAGCACTGATAACAAGTTTGTGGTTTTTATCACCATTCAATTTTTCCGAAGAGCCGGTGCAGCCCACAAAACAGAAACCATGTTGAAAGTGTTTGTGGGGTAAAATGAACACAGATATGTTTATTGCTCATGAATTTTAGCCCAGACCGTGTTACTGTGAGTGCAGAGAGGCTCCGTGAAAACATGAAATGTGAGATAAACCTGTTTTGGAAGAAAGAATGAGATCACGAGCATGAGTGATTTTTTTTTTAGTGATAACCCATTAAAAAAACTTCCTTGTGATACATTTGTGATATCTCAGAGCCTGGAAACAACAGAGTGAATACAACTTAAATAACCACAGAATATTACTACAGTCTAAGAACAAAAAGTCAAAGGGCTTTCCTACCAGGCTATCTTAAGAAAAATTATGATATGTCTTGTTCTTAAAATGATGATATGTCTTGTTCTTTATACATATATAGAAAAGCACAAGAATATATAACCAGTGCAGAATTAAGAGCCAGGGGGTGAAAACTTTTGAACAGAATGAAGATGTGTACATTCTTCTTATTTTTCTTATTTTTCTGTTCAAACGTTTTCAACCCCCGGCTCATATGCATCATGTTTTCTTCCGGAGCATCAGTGAGCGTTTGAACCTTCTCTAACAGTTGCAAATAAGTCCCTCAGTTTTTCTTAGTGTGAAAAGATGGATCTCAAAATCATACAGTGATTGCTGGAAAGACTTCAAATACACAAAAATACTGAAAACCAAACAATTTGTGGGACCTAAAGGAGTTTTCTGAAGAACAGCGGGCAGTTTAACAAACAAGGGACTCATGAACCGCTATTGCTAAACAAAAAAAACAGTTGTGGATCATTCAGGTAACAACACAGTATTAAGAATCAAGTGTATGTAAACTTTTGAACGGGGTCATTTTTATAAATTCAACTATTATTTTCTCTTGTGGACTACATGTAAACATCTTTTATGTAAAATATCTTATTCAGGTCAGTACTAAATAAAAAATAACACATTTTGTATGATTCCTCTCTTTTTTGTAAAATAATTAACATTTTGCAGATTCTGCAAGGTGTATGTAAACTTTTGACTTCAACATTGGTGTCTCATATTTAGTGCATTCAATGCAGTTTTGGAAAGAAATCAATCAAATCTGTATGTATCTTTGTAATCACTAACATTTTCATAAGTAACTGTAATTTAATTACAGTTAACAGATTACAGTTACATTTATTTTGTAATTTAATTACAATTTAATTCCCCTACACTGTATATAATATATTTATGTATAAAATATATTTGTCTGTGAACACAAGCTAGGGATGTGCAAGACAACTTATTTTATTTATTTACTCACTTTATGACTTTATTACACAGGACAGTTTAGAAGCAACAGGAAAGTACAGGGAGACCACAGACAGTACTAGTATGTGACCTTGAACCGTCTTAAACCCGGATCTGTCTGTCACGACACAGTCAGCTAATCTTTTGTAAGGAAACCCACCTGTATTATTATCCTTATTGTCCTGGTTTCAAGTTCAACTGTCACGATCAGACGCATTTTACATACAAACGGCTACACAAAGCAGAATAGAACTGAGAGTGCAACGTTTTCAAGACTTATTTTTAAAAAAAAGCCCCAAGAAGCAGTGGTTTACAGTGAATTTATAACAGCTAAGAGGCTACATTAGGCACAACGCGAAGCGTTATAAATTCACTGTAAACCACGGCTTCACTGGGCTTATTTGCTTTTATAAAGCGGTTATTCCATATATGTAGTAAGGTTTGACAAAATAAAACAGAGCAAATAAAGTGTAATGATATTACTAAAAACATCATTCTTCCGCCAAACAATGTAATACCTCAGAAACAGCTGTGGTTGCCGAGCAACACACAGATTTAAACAAAGGTGTATGTTTATAGAGTAATTTACAACAGCTTAGAATGCGGCTCAACCGATCACAATCAAGGACTGGAATGATCCTTGATTTTTAACCTTACAGACTGTCTTAAAAGAGCCAAAAAGTCCTGGCTTTTCTTGGTGCTGTTCCGACCATACAAATTAAAGTGGCTTTGCCATTAAAAATGTCAAAAAAAAAAACTACTACAAATTCTTTTTACCAGCAATGCTGACAGCATGCTTAGTGACTAGTCAATAATGCAGTCTAATGTAGGCGAAATAAAGCTAAAAAAGGTGAATAACTAGATGATTCAAACCAGAGAAATTAAGCATTAGAGAGCACAATTTACTCTTCCCTGAATCCCAGCCACATGCGGCATTCACAGTACGCCTGCCCTCCAAAACCAATGCCATTCCATTGTAAATGCACATGTCCGGGAACAGCAAAGATTCCATCGCAGAAGTTCAAGGCTATCAAGTAATCTCGCCCTTGTGATCACTGTGAATAGTTAAACAATCTTTTATGAGTGCTATCATTCCTCCAGATGGTACAATAGGACGTTTGCTCTCCTCCTCAGTGTTTATAAGGAATAGACGTCACATCAAGGGACCTGCGGCATAGAGCCTGTGTGGCAAGCAGAGCCACATTATTCTACAGCATAGTGTGAGGCCGGAGGACTGTGTGACATCTATGTCTAAACAATAAGCTCCTCTGTAACAGCATGCTAGCCGCAGGGTCTCTTGATGCGACTGCAAGTGCGACATGCCTAAATAGGCGGGCCCACACATTCTCATGAGGGCAAATTTGTCGCAGAGACAAACGCAACCCCCTTGAAAGTGCGTCACACATGTCACTTTTGCAGTATAACCTGAGTTCTTTATAGATGCTAATCAGCTTTCTATGTTTCATTTATTTATAATGAATGTTTCTGTTTGACAAATACATAGCATACAAGTAAAGTGTTTATTTCCATGTAACCACTTTATTTAATGACAAGTCATGAATAAAATTTAGAGCATGAACCTATGGAACACTTGCTACCGCACCGCTATTTGTTCCTCAGTCTGCTTTTGTACTTTGTTTAAAGGGCGGCCAACTAAAGTCAGAGAAAAAAGTCCATCTGACAGCAGGACACAGAAGTACCTTTGTATCTGAGAATGTCAACAGTTACTCAGGGTGAATACAGACGAGCCCTGAGCAGGAAAGCGCAAGGACAGCGTGAATGCAATGAAGGAAGTCGAGAATACACAACGTGTGGGACTGACCAGTGCATGTATAAGCACTTCGAAGGTAAAATCTATGCCCCTGAAAGTGATCCTGCCAAGGACAGAAACTGTAGACATCTAAAAAGCATGCATGCAACATTTCGTAAGCATTTCCCGTAGCTCGAACAGCATGATAAAGCATGGTACTACCAACACCAAGGTCATGGGTTCAATTCCCAAGGAATGGATGAACTGATAAAAATAGATGGAAGCTCATTAAACCACTGTGTCTTACAGAATCAGAGTGATTGAATTACAAGAAGGGCAGGTTGTTGGAGTCAGAGATGTGGCACAGAAGGTAATGTTTTGAGCCAGACATATAAATCAGACATCATGTGGAACCTAGTTCAAGTCCTGATCTTGTCTGGCTTCCTGTACACTCCCAGAAAAAAATGTGCACAAATTGTACCTTTAAGGGTACAATACCTTGTCACTGAGGAAGTATCCTTTAAAGGACTACTGTCACCTTATTTCCCCCCTTGAAGGACCACAGTAGCACTTTTAGGGTATATATTACTACTCTAAAGTGCTAAGATGCACTTTTTGGGGTCAGAAAGATACAAAGTTTTCCCTTAAGCATACTGCCCCTATGACAAGCTGTTGTACCCTTAAACGTGCAAAATTTGTCAATTATCCACTATCCTGTCTGCAAAAGCCGAACAGTGAACAGCGTATTACATGTAGTCTTACCGCTTTTTGTTGTGTCTGCAGGAAGGCTGGGGACCGCTCTGTGTCGCTAGAAATATCGTCCTCCGATTCCTCCCAGGAAGAGGAGAATCCCGTTGATGATGCAGAAGAAGAGGAGAGCTTCCTCAAGGCTCTGTACGGTTGAGGACTAACCTGGGGCTCCTTGCCCTCCCCACTGACCTCCATGCCGTGGTCCGTAATAATGACAGCGGGGATGGAGCCCAATTCTGGACTGACCCCGTCGGCCTCTGCCTGGGTTCCTTTTGGCTCAGCTCCCGCCTTTGTCAAACATGTCTCAGTCCAAGATGCTGAGCACTTGTTGGCCTCTAATGAAGTCCTGGAGTGATTGTCGGTAGGGCTGTCAGCTTCGCTCTTAGTTCCAAGCGGGCCGCCCTCTTCTGTATTTGGGTCAGCCCCGTTCTTCTCCTCACCGCTGACCTGCAGCCCCTCCTCCATGCCGGAGAAGCGCTTTCCATTTTGCAGTTCTTTGGGGATCCCCGTTGAGTGATCCTTGATCTGTGTCACAAGTGTTTCCTCTGGGTTTGAAAGATTCTGGACAGGGATAAAGTTCGGAGCCATCTTCCTGGAAATCCGCGGGCTCCTTGGAGTCTCTCGGCTGTGAGCCCGAGCCGATATTTGGGCCTCAAACAGGTCCACTTTCTTGTTCACCTCCACGTTCTGCAATTCCTTGTGGCGCTCAAGTTGCTGAGCGACACGCCGTTCTTCATTCTCCTGTTCTTCCTCTAGGCCGGACCCACTCAGTCTTCGCACGCGGCTTCCCACATGCACGCCCAGTGATTCCGGCCGTCGACATGGTGAAAGTGCCCTTTGGGGACTAACTGTTGGGAAGACGAAGGATTTTCCTGCTGACCCAGGGCTCAGGCTGCCCGGGCTATAGGGACCTCCGCTTCCCCCCAGCACCGGGCTATATGTAGAGCGACTGGGCACTGGGAGCACAGGCCTTCCTGTCCGAGGGCTGCTCTTATTGGTCAGGTTGTTGGGGTTCATCATTATTAGGCTGTTTAGAGCATAAGCTGCCATAGTGGCAGGCTGACTCTGTCCGCTTTTGCTCCCATTTAGGTCTACTCATCCAAAGTCCACTGGGCTTTGGAGCCAACCATTGTTAGGAGGAACCAAGGAAAGCTGACACGTGGAATAAAATACAATCCCAGACTACTTTCCTCATTCACATATTATATCCACTACTGATTCATCCATTAGCAGAGTGCTGAAACAAAGCACAAGAGATGGTTTAAACAGTGAATATCAAGTTTTAATGGCTAGTGCAAAACACTGAATGTGATGGATATGTTAACAAACAAGACTTTCTGAGTAAATTCAATAAACGACTGAATTTTGCATTTCCAGAAATGCAAAAGTGCATGCTGATTATTGTGGTCACTCTCGTCATAATCATTTGCATTAAACAATTCTGCTGAAATACAGACAATAAACGTCTCATGCAAACGCCTTCTGCCGATCACCAAAGATTTTTATAATTGTGTTGGGTTTGATTGCTATCACAATGTTTCCGTTGGCCTTCTGTGAGACACTGCCAACTGTTTTAGCAAGTTTTGCTTGTCCTTCTGTCTAAGACTCTTTTTGTCTGAATAATCTTCACTAAATCACTCTGCTTGTTCAGTCAGGGGAGTCTGCATATTATAAACCCACAGTTTAACTGCGTCAGACAAAATACCTTTTTCCATTTGCAGAAACGTACACAAAGCTGCTCAAATATAACCTTTCAACACAACATAACCTTTTATGTCTTCGCCTGGAAAAGAGAATGACTGAGGGTGTAATACAATACAACTTCATGCAAAAATATTCAAAATACCATAACACTTATATCACATTTAGTTTGTCCTGCCAGTCCATAAACGAAAAGATAATGGTGCACATCAGTTCTCAAATACCAAAAAACTACCTGCGTCTAACAGCAATGGTTGTGAGACCTTAACTCTTCTGTATTGTGAAATGTCTGATCTATTAGCTGCTTCCATTTATAGCAAAAGCATGGGAAGAAGTTTAGTTTAACTGGTGCATTGAAATTTGATTAACTCAAAGGCCGAGGCAAATTACTTCATTATGAACCAGAACAATTTCCTGCAAGTTTTCCAAGTGGGACTAATTATTTTTGCAGTTGAGGCAAATGATCCGTGGATCAGCGCACCCAAAGAAGCAGTAAAACACATCTGTATAGAAACTGTTTAGTTGCAAATATACAATTTTCCTAAACACTATGTCAAAATGCTCACCTTGCAGCAACCATATGCGAAGAATTCAGGATGTATTTGGTTGTTTTCGATTAAATAGCGATGCCTTTCTTAGAGTTTAAGATAAACATCACATGCTTTGACTAAGAAGTCAGGTGGGATTGACACATTGTGCCCTGCATTTTAACTCAAGAGGGAGAGGTCAAGTTTTAAATGCACCTCCTCTCTCTTAACCCAACCACCACCCCTAAGTGATTTTTAACGGTCCATTATTGCTCTGACAATTCAAATGCATCTTGAGGCATCCTACGTCACACTGTTTGTGTGTCACACCAAGTGTGATGTCTAAAAGCTGTGATGTCTAAAAGCAGCGGAGGGCCAATACAAACTAATATGACTCAAGAAAATGACCCTCGTGAGGGTTTAAAGCATCTCAATAAAAGCCCTTCACTGAACTGCCCACTCTTTGGCATTCACTGAATTTGAATGAGCTGGAAAACACGTGGTGACTCTCTTATGAACTCAGTAGAAGCATTTGTCACATTCTTATTCTAAGAAAAACTATATTCCATTGGGATTATCACTTGGTAACTATTGTATAATCAGTAAAAGAACATAAATAGATGGTGAAGTTTCTTCTGGGATACAAATGAAACTTCATAACAGTTCTTGCAGAGGCAGAACGCATTCATATACATTCACATATTACATTTAGTGCATACTATGCAGTTACATAGTATTTTAACCAGTTTTCAGAAAAGCGGGAATCAAAACATACCCTCTCTATTGTCATCGACAACCGCTTAATAGTGAACCCCGAATAGAAAACGCTTATATTATTACAGTGCTATACACTAAACATATCTCTAGTGCTACTCTCTCAACAAACTTTGTGAAGTCAAACAGCTGAGTATGACCGTTTTAGGTTTGCTCCTTCATGTAAATGTGTCTAAAAAGTAAACTTTTACAGCGTGTCACACCAGAGTCGGATGCTTACCTACAAGTCTCCTTGTTGCAGACGCCGTTGTTTAAACTGTCGCTGAAGCGCGGATTCGCGAATTCGGGACACGTAGTAGAATAATAACTTGAGTTGCTCCGCTGCTGTTACATTCCAGAAGTTCTTTCGACAATTTAAATCAATGTAACTGTGTTACAGTGTATCACACGAGCTGCTCGACACCTCGCGCCAGAGCCGTATGTTTGTTTAATGTACAAAAGGCAGGAAGGAAGTTAAAATGACAGTGAGTCTGAATTCAACGGAACAGGCAGAGCCTCCCTGAGCTCTTTCGCTCGTTGAGCACAAGGGGAAGAGCAAGCCTTGATGTCTAAGACTTGAGCCAGAAGAAAACAGCTCTATTTGATTTATTGCTTTATTTACTAGACTGCGGAATAGATGGATGTTTGTTTGGTTTCTTGTTCTGTTTACACGTATTTTACAAATGTATCAATCAAAGGTGGTTTGCACCCACTTGACTGAATATATGTTTTTATTTTGAGGCTATATATAGTGAAACATATATAATGCAAATATCAGTTTAATTAATATTTAATTATTGTATTATAGTTATATTCATATATATGTTCGTATGTATATAATATATAAAATATAACTAATAAATATATCTAAATAATGTAATCTAAAATAATAATATAAATATAATATATATATATATATATACATATAGTTAAATTAAAATAAAATAATTATTGTATACTGTATAAATACTGTATTTATATAATTATTGTATATTTGTATATTATTTGTATATTTATGTTTTTATTTATAAAATAAATGTGTATAGATTTTTTACAATTAAAAATGCAAATATTAATTAAAAATAAAAATATAGAATTTATATACTTATTGTATTATAATATATTAAAAATAATATAATAGAAAATATAATATAAATATATATGTATAACTATATAAAAATATATCATATAAAATAATTTATATGGTATAAATATATTCTGTTCATACAATATATGTATTTTATTTTGTATAATTATGTTTTTATTTATAAAATAAATATTTTTTTTATTAAAAATGCAAATATTAATTTAAAAAAGAATACTGAATTTATACAGTTACAGTATTATAATATATTAATGTATTTTTATTTTGTATATTTATGAGTTTTTATTTATAAAATAAACATTTATGTGTATATATTTTTTTAAATTAAAAAATATATTTTAAAGTGGTTATATAAGTTATTTATATAACTTCTGTACCCACTTAATATATTTAATTAAAAATGCAAATATTAATTAAAAATAAAACTACTGAATTTATATAATTATTACATGATAATATATTAAATAATATAATGTATAACTATATTAAAAATATATATAATATAGAACTTCTGTATACTGTATAAATACTATATTTATGTAATTATTGTATTATAATATATTCTGTTCATATATGTATTTTATATATATATGTTTTTATTTATTAATAAATATGTGTATAGATGTTTTAATAAATATTAATTAAAAATAAAACTACTGAATTTATATAATTATTGTATGGATAATATATTAATTTATTTTTATTTTGTATATGTATGTGTTTTTCTTTATAAAATAAACATTTATGTATATATATTTAAATTAATACTAAATATTTTAAAGTGGGTATATTTTAAAGTGGGTATATGAATTATTTACTTCTATATCCACTTTAAAATATTTAATATTAATATACAAACATATTAATTATATCATATATGAGTATACATTTAATTCTTAATTTAATGTTTAGTCGTTCTCAATCCAGAAAATATCCTCGCTGTTAAGCGTTATATAATGCAGTCGTATGTGCTGAGATTCATAATGAAAGTTGTTAAGTGTTACCCATAAATTCTTTTAACAACCTGTGTTTGTAGAATGACTCACCAACTAAGCAGATGAAGGGTCTTAGAAGCTCAGTGGGAATGTCCTCTCTGATGTATGCTCATGAAAACCATAAAAACAGGCCTAGACTCCGTCAGAGTTTAGAAAGGAAGATATGAAGCCAGATCTGTAACACGGACTGACCTTCTAATATATAGTTCACCTACCACAACAATTCCTATTACTGCTCCCGATGTACAGTTTGATAACATAGGTCTGATTTTCTCTCTGATGCACTGATGACCAGCCCCACCGAACAAAGGAAAGTGTGTCATATGCACGAGTAAAGTGGATGGAAAATATAATGCTTCAGTGGCCACTCTGATTTGAATGAGACGGGCTTGCAGATAGGTGGTATGAAAATTAATTTTCCATCCTCTATGATTGAGACAGGGTTGCATGACCATGTTCAATAACAAGATTCCTTTCTTCAAAGTATAGAGCTGCCTCTGAGATCTTTCGAAGTTTCAGGATATGGGCAACATGTGAGCCCTCAAGCCAACATAATTCATTTCCACCAACATTTCCCTATCAACTGCAGCGGCTGTAAAGTCATGCCCGTGCAATCGTAGAGGTCATATATATGAATTTCAAATGAGTTAGGAAGAAATCAGCTATACCCGAATTAAACTAAATAAGCATTAAGACTGAGAAGTTGCACAATGATGGTCTTGCATTAAAACATGTTTGTTAAAATTACTTGAGAATATTGGACTATTGCATTCGTTGATGATTCAGCCTTGCAGAAGCAGAAGTGTGAGAAATTGTCTCTATAAAGCTTTGCTTTATAAACTTATTATGCTGGTGGACTATTGCAAATGCTTATTTTCCCACACATTTTGTAATTTGTGTATTTAAACATTATGTACAGCATGTTTGATAAGTTTATGTTTCTTTTTTATGAGTCCATATTCATCCAGTGAAGCACAACTTCTTTAACATGCAGGCCGGACAACAACAATATAGGCAATATGAAAGAGTAGACTAAACTATGGATAAAACTCAGCTTTAACTCATGTTAAGTTTTAACATGTTATTGATTGTAAATTAAAATGTCTTCATTCATTTAAATAAACAAACTTAGAAGTAAAATTCATAATTGTTATCTAATATTTGAGGTCAGTACTCATCACAGAATCACAATATGTGATATGTGTGACACCTAGTGGTAAAACACAGCAAATACAACTATATTTTTATAATATAATGTAATGTAATGTAATATAATATAATATAATATAATATGTTTTTTTAAAGAAGTCTCTTCTGCTCACCAAACCTGCTTTTTGATCCAAAGTACAGCAAAAACAGTAAAATTGTGCAATATTTTTACTATTTAAAATAACTGCTTTCTATTTGAATATGTTTTAAAGTGTAATTTATTCCTGTGATTTTAAAGTTTAATGTTTAGCATCATTACTTCAGTCACAAGATTCTTCAGAAATCATTCTAATATTCTGATTTGCTGCTCAAAAAACATTTATTATTATTATTATGTTGAAAACAGCTGCATAAAACGATTAGCTGAACAGCTGTGTTCTGATTTCTTTAATGGATAGAGTTCAGAAGAACAGCATTTATCTAAAATAGAAATCCTTTGTAACAAATGTGTTTATCATCATTTTGATCAACTTGAAAACATCCTTGCTAAATAAAAAAGAATTATACTGACTCCAAGCTTTTGAATGGTAAAACTTTTTATTTCAGATAAAGGCTGATCTTTGGATCTTTCTAATCATCAAAGAATCCTGAAAATGTTTCTTGAACAGCAAATCAGCATATTAAAATGATTTATGAAGGATCATTTGACAATGAAGACTGGAGTAATGATGCTGAGAATTTAGCTTTGATCACAGGAATAAATTATATTTTTAAATATATTCAAATAGAAAACAGTTATTTTAAATATTAAAAATAATTCAAAATGTTACTATTATTGCTCTACTTTTGATCAAATAAATGTGATCCTGGTCTTAAGTCGCTGGGGTATATTTGCAGCAATAGCCAAAAATACATTGTATGGGTCAAAATTATTGATTTTTCTTTTATGCCAAAAATCATTAAGATATTAAGTAAAGATCATGTTTCATTAAGATTATTTGTAAAATTCCTACCGTAAATATATAAAAACTTAATTTTTGGTTAGTAATATGCATTAGTAAGAGCTTCATTTGGACAACTTTAAAGGTGCTTTTCTCAATAGTTTGATTTTTTTTGCACCCTCAGATTCCACATATTCAAATAGTTGTATCTCGGCCAAATATTGTCCTATCCTAACAAAGCATGCATCAATGGAAAGCTTATTTATTCAGCTTTCAGGTGATGTATACAGCTCAGTTTCGAAAAATTAACCCTTATGACTGGTTTTGTGGTCCAGGGTCACAAATGCAGGCTTGGTGAGCAGAAAAAAATTCTAAAAAAATCTATTTTTTTAAATAAATTGACTGATATGTACCATACTATACTATACTATAATATGATATAATATAATATAATATAATTTAGTTCTATATGTCTTAGAGTCACTTTTTTAATTTCTACAAGAATACCTTACATTAAAGGATCAGTTATATAGTCTCCTGTCAGGTAGTATAAACAGGCCAATATTTATTTATTGATTCGTATATTTCAGACTAAGGCTTTTTAGTTCTGTAAATTGTGTTAGGGCAATAATCAATCACCTATGTTTTTAATGGCTTTGGGCCAACCGAAGGGATTTTCAACCACTAGATGGCAGTAAAAGATCAAGTATAAGCATTACGTTGTTTTGAAAATGAATTACGCGTACTTTCAGTAGTATATTTTGTTAGAAACTGCAATAGGAAGCGGTTAAATACTCGTGATGCAACTGCTCATGAATAACTAATAATAAACAATCAAAACAGTGACCGTACTAGACAGACCAAATTAATTAATCAATTTTGTTCCTAAAACATTTCTATTGAGGCGCATCATGCACTAATTTACTATCGCATAACATAACCGTTAAAATGTCCTTTGTTTAAGTGTATTATATAAAACGTTTGTCCTTCGTCAGCATATATAGGGTCAACTTTCGTTGAGTGAATATGAAAAGAACCAATAAAATCGCAGATAAAGTTTCTAAGCACCGCCTTCTTATGGCCACGAGGCTACTGAGTAACCAATAGCAGGCGACTGGGGGAGGAGCCAAACAGCTCTGTCAGGCACACTTGAGAAGGGTAAACAGCTCTCACCTCATGGACGCAGATCCAGCGCGAAAAGAGAGCTGGACGGTGAATACAGCCACATATTTGCCGATTGTGGGGGTAAGTACCTTAAAGCTCATTTCTTAGGATGTCTAACGTCATGTTAATTCGTTTAAGTAATATTTTGATAATCTGTAATTTAAAAAAACGCGTGTTCTTTTTAAGTAACGTGTACTTTAGGTCGCTGGCTAACAGACGTGCACAACACACGTGTCGTTTGTTGCGTGTTTTCAACCCTACTTTGATATGAATGCAGATATTGTTGTATACTTCTATAATATTTCAATGTATATAGATTGGTGAAGATACACGTGTATTGTGCATGTGTTTTGATTCTGTCCTCGTGGTTATGGGAACATTATGTAGCAGCATAGATGTATTCCTTTAACCAAATACGTCTACAGTAATCTAGTACGATCTGTTCATTACGCTGTTCATTGGTATGTAAAAACTCTGTTAAACCACAAGGCCTGTTTACACCACACATTTTCCCTTCCTCTTTAAATGCTCTAGGATTGCAGGTGATATTTTGTGCAAGAAATCTTGCAAAACAGAAAGCCTTGGCACGAACATGTTGAGATGGCATGCATGTTTTTTTTTTGTTTTTTTTTTTTTGAAAAAAAAAAAAAACAAAAACGTAATCAGTGTTTTGTCTTGCTTTCCAGAAAAGATATCCAAACATATCTATCCAAACATATCTAAACATCTAAACTATATGCAAATAAAGTAGAGGATAAGCATAATTCGCTATTTTTTGATTGAATGATTCTCTAATATCAAGGATGTTTAGATATTTTTTTTTTAAGGAAAACAAAACTACAATACTGACTAAAATGACTTTTGTAGGACATTATGTGCAGTTAATTCACAATGCAAACTCAGAGGTGTGTTAATGTGTTAACTAAATGAAATAAAGGCAGCTGTTGTGGAGATCACCTCTTTGCAAAACCTGTAAGCCTTAAGCCAAATCTTCGTTTATAATCTTTTTTTGCAGAGCTGCTTGGATACTAAATGTCAGCACCGGGCTAGACTTTAACTTAAAGGACCTGACTGAAGGACACAATTGTTGTGGCTTGTTTTGATTATTGCTTGACCGCAAATGCAACTAATACTAATGAATACTAAAAAAAAATATTTTTACTTTAGATATGTTTAGGTAGTTTAAACATTTATTTATTTTAAAATTATTTATTTTAGAGTGTATGAATGCAGTGTTTTTTACATGCTTACTGGTGCAAGTTTAGCATATATATTCACAATTATATTTTAATATGATTATTGGTATGACTATAGATATAACAGTCCATTCATACATTTACCTGTGACTGTCAACTTTTATTGTGTCAACAGTCCTGTTAGCATATTATTAACTAAGAACCACGTGCCGTGGTTTTTTTGACAACCTTACCACAACCATACAAACGGATAGAAAGGGGGTGTTTCCTCTAACTAACTGTCTGATTGGCTGTGATTTTCATGCGTTGTTTGGGTTACTTATACTAGCGTGGTCTCTTAGTGATTTCCTGCCACAAGGCCTGTATCTCAAAGCAGATTTCAGCCTGTCATCACTCATTTTCCGCTTCTAAATGACATAACATCTGTGATCGCCTTGCCGTAGTAGAAGGTGTCTTAAAATGGCTGACATTTGTTGCTTGTTTTACGGTTATCTGTCTGAAACCTCAGCGTGTGATGTATTAAGAGGCCTGTCCTGTTTCGGGGAGGCGCAGCCATTGTTTTGACCGTGAAGGAAATGAGAGGGCGTTGACAGTTGACAGATGGGCTATGATTGTCTGACGCACTTTATTCATAGGCATTAATATCATATTCAGACATTTTATTTGTTGGTTTGAAACATTACAGATGTAATAACTTTGCAAAAGTTTTGCATTTAATGTGTGTTTGACTAACCCAAGCATTGATTTTAATCAAACATTGTTTAGGTAACCAGTGATTATAGAAATCACAGTGTTTATTTATATTTTGCATATTGCAATATCAGACTGTGTTTTGGATATGTCCAAAATATGCATCTTAAATTCTATAAAGTGCCCCCCCCCCACCATAGTGTTAATGAAAATACACACATAGATGTAACCTTCCAGTAAGTTAAAAGGCTGAAATCTGAGTATGTTCATTCCAGAGTCCTCTGATGCCTTATTAGATTCAGTAGACTAAGCTGAAAATAATTATCTGAATGTGAATAAGCTCTAGGGCTGCACGATTATGACAAAACTCATAATAATAATCATAATTGTCGATCATTCCCTTGATATTTATAATGTTACAAAAGATTTCTATTTCACATAAATGCAGTTCTTTCAAATGTTCAGCTTTGCAATCACAGGAATAAATTATATTTTTAAATATATTAAAATAGAAAATGTATTTAAATATTTAAATGAAATTGTAAGTTATTTAAATACACTTATTTTAAATTATAATATTTTACAATATTACTGTCTTTACTGTTGTTTTTTTAAATAAAATAAATCTTTAAGCATAACACTTCTTTCGAAAACACAGATGTTTTTATTTATTTATTTATTTTATACTATTGTAGTTTGATCCATATTGAATAGATATCTGTATTTTTCATAGCTTCAAATGTGTTGCAGTTGTCGGTCACTGAAGATTAGGCAATGTGTTCCATTGTTAACCAACAGAGCGTTTAGTGTTTGCAGTAAGCATTGTCTGTTTGACATGCTAAATGTCTCAGCTGCAAATATGCAGATATGTCTAGGCATGTGCGACCTCTCTGAGGTGTACCACTACTGAAGGCTTGTGTATTGCTAGACTACACCTAGTTTACTAGATTAAGGTGTACAACATGATTTTAATCATATTTGAACAATGGAAGTGTGTTAACACGTGATTATTTACACCCAGGGCCAACATCGGTAATTGTAATAGTAAGCAAATGAAAAGTTGTTCACTTGGAATGCATTTTTTATTATGAATTTCAATGTACGATGCTAATGTCAATCTTCAAGTGTTGTAGAAAGACATCTAGTCAGTCTGTGTGGTTTATTGTGGATATCCAGACTGTATTTGAAATGAAAACACAATACTTCCTTGTTTTCTAATATCATATCATATCCTGTTGGTTATTCAGGAATGATCACGTTGCAGGATTAAGTATGTGACAGTGTTACAAAACATTGAATTTTGAGCTGTTTTCACACGTGAGGTGTGTTTATATCTTGCCAAGTTGCTCAAGGTCTTTTTAAGAGCCTTTTCCTTGTAGGCAAACCTTTACCTCAGGAATGAGGCCAACTTTAAAGCCCTTTATTTACAAGAGAGTCATGCTCTCATCCAACCCCTCCCCTCGGTTAAGCTTATTTGTGTCTGCGCTCCGAAGCCTAGGAGTTTACCGGTGCAGAACGGCTTGCGTTTTCCACCTTACTGTGTAAGTAAAGAGTTTTATAGTGGGGAGCTGGCAGAATACAAAATTCATTGTAAAGTTTTACAGTAGTGTTTAGACTGAATCTCAAGTTCATAACTCCTCATATGCTTCTTGTGATTGACTCAGTGTCTGCAGCCACTTTGTAAGACAGTTAGTCAATGGTGAAAAGCTTTGACAGTTGTCTCATCATGAAAACGTTTAACCTTTGATAGAGCTGCCAAGAGCTGTGATAACAGCTGTTTTGATGGCTGATGACACTCTGGTGTTGGTCTCAAAGACGACATAAGTCACAGTCTAATATATATATATATACATGTACAGCGTATTATTATACTTGTATCATTCATGTTTTTGGTTTTATATTACACTCCTTCATACATTGCTTTGGCATCTCTGCACCTACAAAAATGTGACCCTGGACCACAAAACCAGTTTTAAGTAGCACAGGTATATTTGTAGCAATAGCCAAAAATACAGTGTATGGGTCAAAACTGTCAATTTTTCTTTTATGCCAAAAATCATTAGGGTATTAAGATCATGTTCTATTAGGATATTTTCCTATAATTTCCTACCGTAAGTCATTTCCTAATTTTTGATTAGTAACATGCATTGCTAAGAACTTCATTTGGACAGCTTTAACGCCAAAATGTGTTTCTAAAGCCGAAATTTTCTCAAAATGTGTTGTTTTACTTTATTTATTTATTAATTTATTTATTTATTTATTTATTTGGTACCCTCAAATTCCTGATTTTTAAATAGTTGCATCTTAGCCAAACATTGTCCTAACAAACCATACATCAATGTAAAGCTTATATATTCATGCAATGGTAAGCTTATTTCAGTTGATGCATAAATTTTAATTAAAAAAATTTAACCTTATGACTAGTTTTGTGGTCCAGGATCACACATACATATACGTTCTTGTGTTTGAATGTTTGGGTTTTTTTTTTTTTTTTTAAATAACTCTTTCTATTTTAATATATTTTAAAATGTACTCTGTTCCTGGGATTTCAAAGCTTTTTGTGCTGCTTAAATTGTTTTTCAATATTTTTTGATTAATAGAAAGTTCAAACGAATGAAAAATAAAAGTATGAATTTCTTTTGAACATTGGTGTATATTAAAGGTGCAATAGGTGATTGTCTTCAGAAACATTTTTTGTTATGCTGGTTGAAAGTCTCTTCACATCCCAATAGCAATTACTAAGTTAAGCGGTCTAAATGTTTTTATATGTATTTATATTCTGTGGAAGGCGTAGGACCAAGAAATGTTCATCCAATCAGAACGCTCGAACCGAGCTTTGGTCATCTAGTCTGTGTGCGTTCATGTATTTGGGAGTCGTGGCTTTGGATGGCGATTTGCGGGAGGGTGGGACATTCGATTTCAGTGCTATCAGGCTAAAGTTAGCATTTTCCACGATCTTCTATTGCATCTTTAAATATAACAAAAATTTATTGTGGCAATTCAATGTGACTATAATGTTCATGTATATTTGTTCATCATTCAGTAATGTGGCTGTAGTACTTTTGTTTCTTTCATTCTTATGTTTTCTATGTATGTATGGTAGAATTCAACTGTCATTGGTCATTGTTTACTTATATATTATATATATATATATATATATATATATATATATATATATATGGTACATTTATACTTGTAATATGCTAGCAAAAATAATAGACTTCAGACTAATTGAATTAAATAAACTAAATTAAATAAACAAATAGGTATTGAAATACCTCAGAGTACCAGTATATCATGTCATTGTATGTCATTATGGTAATCATTCAGAACAATGGTATATATTAAAGTACCATGGTATTACTAACTGATTGTACCATGGTAACAGTAAATGTTATATGTCTGATTTTATTTTTTTATTCTTTTTGAACTGCATGAAATTAGTGTGACTGTTTTCCACCCTCATTGTTGGTTAAAAACGGTTGAAGTTGAGGCTATTGAATCACTTCCTTTTCTCCTGTACAGTAGGTGTAAAGAGGAACCATCATGGCAGGCGACATGTTGTTGCTGATGAGAGGCTTAGCCAAGCTCAGCCAGGCTGTGATTGAGACCCAGGCCGGCTCTCTGCGTGGTAGTGGGTTCCAAGTTGTGAGCCAGAGCATGCAAATGACGGCTGAACAGGGCATGAGCGTGGCCATGCAGAAGATCCAGGTGGGTACCTCTATAAATGATATCAGTTTACATTAGGGAATAAATAGTTCTGGCTATAAATTAAAAATGGATGAGAATTGTTCGATGGCGTTGTGAAATAGGCACTGTACCTGTGACAATGCATCAGTTTAGTTCTGTGGTAAAGAGACAAGTTGCTACAAACCATTGCTGTAAACAGCCCATTGTTATCAGTTTTTTTTTTTTTTATAATTAAAATAATCTAATAATTAACAGAGTAATATTAATTGTATTTAGTAAATAGATTATAAATAAGGATGCAGTAATACATTAAGAAATGTATTATGTTACAAAACCATTTTATGTAATTTTTAATAATAAATAAAAAACAATAAAAATGCCTCTTTTTAAAAAACTTACGTTAAAAAGGCTTCAAAAACATGAATCACAGTTTTCCCAAAAATATTAAGCAGCAAAACTGTTTTGAATATAAATAACAATGTTTCTTAAGCATTAAATTAGCATGTTAGATTGATATCTGAAGGATCATGTGACACTGAAGACTGGCATAATGGCTGCAGAAAATTCACAGAAATAAATTACATTTTAAAATGTATTAAAATAGAAAACAGTTATATTAAATTGTTATAACATTTCACAATATCACTTTATTTTTAAATCAATGAAATGCATAATGCGTTTTTTTTTTTTTCCCCCAAAATATTTTTAAAAAATAAACAACCCCAATATCTTAAATGGTATCACACATAATTTATTATAACAATAACAAAAATAATTATATTTATTTGCTATACTATTAATAATAAATATTATTACTATTATAATTATATACTGAACATTGGTAGCCTTGGTAGTCTAACATGTTGCTTTTAGAAAACAATAAGGGGAATAAGGAGATACTTGAATAAATTATTAATAAACTAGTGTTTTCTGAGCCATTGTCGCAAAGATGACAATCCTGACTCGTCATCTGCTCATTGGATGCACCTTTAGAGAGAAATGCATCTCTACGGATTTTATAATGAAGGAGTTTTTGTTTTCGATTTGAATTTTTTTTTTTAAGTAGTAAAGTAATAATTTCAAGCTTCCTATAGATATATTTTTCCTGACTGTAAGGCAAGTATTAGCTAAGTTTCGTTTCATTTTTGTGCAGCGCTCCTGTTCAACACCGTGACATCAGAAAGCGCATCTTCTTTATTTTTACAAAAGCACAACATTTTGTTGATATTGTGAGTGCACGCAAATAAAATTAGACCCTTTACAGTTCCGGATGATATGTTACGCTTGCCTTTATGAGCAAAGATTATGGCGTATTTACATTTTTTTGCAAGTGATTGCGCTGGCAGGAATAACTTTTCCTATTAAAAACAAAACTGAGCTATTTTAATGGATGCAACAGTGTAATGGGAAAGAGAGAGAAAAGGCTCGGGCTCCAGTCGGACTCGGGCCGGTAATTTTGATGAGTTGTCGGACAAGGGTTGGGCGAGGTTGTTATGAGTTTATGCAACAAATGTTTGTTTAATATTTACCGTTCTTATTTTGGCTACTTTCTTATTTAACTGTATAATTTCTTTGATATTTACTTTAGTGTTTTGTAGGCTGAAATAAACGCACACATTTGTTAATAATAAAACAGCCTCATCTTTTTTATGTTTCAAAATTTTATATATATATCTCAACACCACGCCACTGATGGTAGTTGGTCCATTAACACCGTGGTGGAAAAAATCTGCCACCGTCACAGCCCTGGAAAACACCATAAGCTGAAATAAGCCACCTAAAGCTGTTATATTTTGTTTTCACCAAGGCCTTTCGTGACTCATTGCTTTAGTGTATTACAGTTACATGCATCTGTTATTCCCTAATTAATCACCAGTATGGTTTTGTCTAATCCATCGTGCACTATAATGGTGTTGGGTTGCACCTCTTGTTGTTTTTCTCCACAACACATCTAAGGTATTATAACTCCAACAATACGATTATGCAAATGAAATTTAGGCCTACCTGGAGATTGGATTACTGCCTTCAGAGCATAGGAGCACGCTGTGTGCTGCCAAGCTATTTGTGTTATCAAAGCCTCTGGAACTGATTGTGCATTTCAGAGTGTTTTGATATTTCCTTATCAGGCATCAGAAATGCATATCCTCATCGCTTGCTATGAAAATGTATTGCATTGTGTCTAACAGCACCCTTTAATGATGCTTATATTTGCAATATAGCATTGATTCTAGCATTCATCTATTATAGCTGTGGGAAAGCACATGAAATAACTAAAAGATGTTCCATGTATTTTTTTTTTTTTTGTATTAGGAGTTCACAGGCGGTCAGCAGAGTGTTTCTGATTTCAACGCAGACATGGACTCCAAGTATGACTTCACAGCTTCAGAGGAGGACTTTGAGAGCAAAGCACAGGGAGGTTTGAACAGTGATTCAGTTTTCAGGGACGCTAACACAGGTGCTACGCACACATACGGCCAGGCCTCGGGAAAGTCAAAGCTGTTCGAAGGTTACAAGGACCCTACGAGCCAGTTTACCGGACAAACGCGGTCCTATCACCAGGACCACTCTTCCGTGGGAGGAATCACAGCTGAGGACATTGAAAAAGCCAGGGAGGCGAAGCGAAATGGCTCCAAACCACATAAACAAATGGTACAGGCAACCTTTTCCAATCCTTCATCACCCATGAGTAACTAGACATTTGTTCCACCTATATCTGTCATGCATTACAGAGGATAATAATAGTTCCTATGCAACTTGCTTGTTACCCCTAAAGTTGGTGATTGCAGATATAGACACCTAGGCTGAAGAATAAATAACTTTGGAGTTTGTTGAAGACCTGATGAAATGTTTTGATGAGTGCAGTTTGCTGCTGCTGCAAAGGAAAAAACAAACACAAAAAAACAAATAGAAAATTTTGTTAGGACATCGAAGTGCAGTTATCCCTTCTTTCATTCTTACTTTAAATATTACTGTCAACTTAAGAGTACATGATTAGCTTCTTGCTGTTTCTGCTTGGAAATGGATGGTATTTGTAATGTAGAGACAGAGGACAATCTCAGTGTAGAGTTATTAAACAAAACATTTTGTGGTACAGGATAAGTATTTTAGGTCAGAAAAGAGTCTGTTTATATGTCTACACTACCATTCAAAAGTTTTTGATCAGTAGGATTTTTAATGTTTTGTAAAGAATTCTCTTCTGCTCACCAGGCCTGCATTTATTTGATCCAGAAATAGCAGAAATACAGAAAAAGCTGTAATATTGTAAAATATTTTTACTGTTTAAAATAACTGCTTTCTATTTGAATGTAAAAAAGAACTGTAAATGCATCTTGTTTCCCACCATCCACAGTGTGTTTGTTCTTTCTTGCTGTAGCTTAGTGAACGAGCAAGAGAGCGGAAAGTACCGGTCACACGGCTTGGGAGACTAGCTAACTTTGGAGGTAAGGTTGCTGAAATTTTTATGTTTATGTATATGTATGTAGAGTACTGTTTCAGCATTTGGTGCTGGTAAGATTATTTTTAAAATGTTTTTGAAAGAACTCATAAAACAGTGATTCAGTGCTCACCAAGGCAGCATTTATCTGATCAAAAATACAGTAAAATGAATATTGTGATTTAATATTTTTACAATTTAAAATATTTTTTTATTTATTATTTTTAAAAATATTAAATGTATTAATTTAAAAATATAAATTTAATTTAAGTTCATTAAATTCGTTCTAATATGCTAATTTGGTGTTTGAAAATTTTCTTATTAGTATCAATGTTAAAAACAGTCGTGCAGCTTAATATTTTTGTGAAAACTGGATTTTTGATGAATACAAAGTTCAAAAGAACAGCATTTATTTGAAATAAAATTTTTAACATTATAAATCTATTTACTGTTGTCACTTTTGGTCAATTTAATGCAATCCTTGCTGAATAAAAGTATTAAATGTACTGAATAAAAGTATTAAATGTATAGTTAACGCAAATATGAAAATTGTCAACATTTACTCACCCTTAAATTGTTCTAACCTGTATGAATTTCATTCAAGTATTGAACACAAAAAATATTTTGAAGAATGATAGTAACTAGGCAGTTACTGAATAAAAATGGTAGAGTTTTTATCTTGCAATTGACTTTTTTTTTTTTTTTTTTTTTTTTTTTCAGAATAGCGAGATATAAACTCGCAATTGCGAAAAAAAAAAATTAAGTCATAATTGCGAGATGAAAAACTTGCTTTATAACTGACTTTATAACTCGCAACTGCAAGTTCATATCAAGCAATTCTGAGAAAAAGTCAGAGCCGTGAGTTTATATCTTGCAATTCTGACTTTATAACTTGCAATTGCCAACTGTTTGGCAGTTTTAGAGTGAGTAAATGATGACAATTTTCATTTTTGGATAAACTGTCCTCTTAATTTTAAAACACTTTTACTAACCCTCAAGTAAGCCGACATATTAAGATCAAATGGCTAGCTGAATATTTTACACTTACTAACTCTCCTGTTACTGGACTCGACTTAATTGGAGGAATAAATTAAGCATGGATTGCAGTAATTAGGGCAATTTTTACAATACTATTGGTAACTAAAAACCTTTGCGTTTTCAAGGTGCATTCAAACCAACATGCGAAGGCCACAAGTCCACTTCAAAATTAGCACAGAGTCTGTGTTGCCAAATACAGCAAATAAAGACTTAGTGTATGTTGTCTAATTCTGAAAGCCATTTTTTTTGGATGGGTATATTTGGCTTTCCAGGTTGGTGCCATCATTGTGTTTCATGCTCTGATCTAAGGCTGGTTCAAGAGAGTTGCGTTTCTTTCCTCATACAGCATGTCAGAGCCAGATTGAGGGCTCAAGGTTAATCTGCATTTTAACCAGTAATATCGTAGACTGCGGCTGCCCCTGCTTTAGATTATGGGACAGAGCTTAACTGGTCTGGGAATGTGCATCACCTGTTTCCCCTGAGATAGAGCGTCCCATTCTGCTGTGTAACTTTACCCGCTTTTGTTCTTCAAATGGCAGTCTATCAGTTATTTCTCAAAGGACTAGTGCTGAATACAGTTACAGTTAGTGAATGGATGGCTATAGCTGAGGGTTTGGAGTGAAAAGTGCTCTCACATGGGAAAATTAAACACTGGTGACCACAGTAGCTCTCAGGGTAGTCACAGCACTTGTTTTTCACTGACGTACACCAGTTGAGACGTTAAACATATTTAGTGTCTGCTCTCATGTGCTGTTGGTGTGTGTGTGTGTGTGTGTGTGTGTTGGGTGATATGTTGGAGTCCTTGTGTTATCAGATGAACTCTTATCCATAACTGTTACAAGAAAACATGTTTGGACACCTGTTTACCACAAGCCCATATGTGTATATTTGCAGTGACCTGTACATATGACAGGGTACTTGCAGTCAGCATTCTCTAAACCAATGAAGCATTATGGGATTGTGTATAAGGGGAATGTGTTGACAAGTGTTTGTGTGTTCTAGGGATCAAAGATACTGAGTCTGTTCCAGATGACTTTTTTATGTCGCATCCAGTTTGCAAGTGTGCGTTAATATTACATAGTGTCTAAGCAAATTCAGCAGCCACAAACATTAAAACACATTTTGTTAAATATGAAATTAAATTAAGTATTATTATTATTATTATTATTATTAACAACAGCAAAAAAAATACTAAATTATATAAAGTTTAAAGTATCAATATTAATTAATAATTCAATATTGGTTTAATATTTAACAAATTAAAAATTAATAATGTTTACATTTGTAGAATTTGCTTTGTTGTATTGTTATTATTGTCATTTAATAATTATATCTTATAAAATGTAAAAAGGTTTTAAAGTTATAGTTCACCTAAATATGAAAATCCTGTCATCATTTATTAACCCTCAAGTTGTTTCAGAAGGTATTTTGAAGAGCATGGGTAACCAGTCAGCTGCTGGTCCCCATTGACATCCATATGGGGAAAAAAATACTATGGAAATCCAGAAACTGTAAGGTTACCCACATTCTTCAAAATGTCTTATTTTGTGATTGACAGAAGAAAGAAATTCACAGAAGTTTGGAACAACTTTAGGGTGAAGAAATGATGACAGAATATTAATTTTTCAGTCGTCGTTTGACATAGAAATGTCACGTTACAGAATCAAAAGTATTTTGTGACTTATACTAACAGTAGACAACTTTGAGGAAACATTATGTGTGTTTGAATATTGTGTTGCATTTTAAAGTGGTTTTATGTGATAGGTGTATCTGACCTTTGTCCTCACCTTGACTCTTACTCCTGGATATGAGCTATCCAATTCAACTGTTCTCTGGCTCCACTCCTCTAGCTCTCGTTGGATAGTTAAATATAGTGATTAATTGCGTCTGAGAATAGTACCCATCACTTTGGCAGGCTTTCATGTGGCTGCGTTCATCATCTCAATTTTAGTGACTGTAGATAGCCCTTAAATCAGTGCCCTAACAACTGTTTTTAGGTAGCATGTTCATTTTGTTTACCTTGTGTTTATGTTCATAAGCATACCTCTCTGTTTTCGTAACATGAGACTTGGGCCCGTAGTGTCCTTGGTAATGCTATCGGGCAATCTGAAAGCCATCTTAACCGCCATGTGCCAGCGTGAAAAAGAAGAGCCCTGCTTTGAGAAAGTGTGCAATTATTAAGCTGATGTTTCTGAATTTGAAATGAGTAGCTATAAGTAGTATATGTAGTAATAGTTCAAAAAGTTTGGGGGTGGTAAGGTTTTGAGAAGTGTTGTATGCTCATTAAAGCTGCATTTATTTCATCAAGTACAGTAAAAACAGTAATACCGTGAAATATTATTGCAGGTTAAATGAGCTATTTCACTGTCACATGGTCCTTCACAAATCATTTTGATTTGGTAAAACATTTCTTATTAATGATAAAAACAGTTGTACTGCTTAATATTGTTGTGGAAACTAGGGTCGACTGATTATCAGTGCCAGTATTAAGTATTTTTATGGTCATCTTCAAAACCGATTTGCCGATAAAAGCATTTAAGGAGTTTTTGTCAGAGCTCTTGTTACTTTTAATTTTGACATTTTGACATCCGTGACATCATTTCTTTCTTTTTTCAGAAATGATAAATTGTTGTGCTGCGTAATATTTTTGTGTGAAACTAGGAGTCGACTTATTATAAGTGCTGATATTAAACATTTTTATGGTTATTGTCCATTTTCAAAACCGATTGACCCTTGAAATAATTTAAAAGCATTTAAAGAAATTAAATTCATTAAATGTCAAAATTAATTAATTTTTGACATTTTCTTTTTTTTTTTTTTTTTTTTACCAGACATACATATTTGTTCAAAATATTGGTTATCAGTCTACTTATGATACTTTTTTCAAAAATCATTCTGATTTGGTGAAACAGTTCTTATTATAAATGCTAAAAACATTTGTGCTGCTAAACGTGTGTACGTACGTGTGTGTGTGTAAACTAGGGAATGACCATCAGAGCCGATATTCAGTATTTTTATGGTTATTCAGTATCGGTCATTTTCAAAACCGGTTTGCCGCTAAAGTAATTTAAAAGCATTCAAATAGTTTTTGTCAGAGCCCTTGTTACTCTTAATTTTGACATTAATGTTCATTTTTACACCAGACAAATATATAGGTTCAAAATATCGGTTATCGGTCTACTTGATCTGTAATCTGTATCAGCATCAATGATAATTTTTTGTTATTTTATTTGGTGAAACATTTATTAATGATGAAAACAGTTGTGTTGCTTATTATATTATTGCCGATATTAAGCATTTTGATGGTTATCGGTCATTTTCAAAACCGATTTAAAAGCATTCAAATAATTTAAATAATTCAATAATTTAAAAGCATTCAAAGAGTTTTTTGGCAGGTTCCTGTCTGGTGTTTTCATTTTTACACCAGACATGTATAGCGGTTCAAAATATCGGTTATTGGTCTACTTCATCTGTAATAATCGGGATCCATGATACTTTATGTCAGGATTCTTGAGAAAGCTCAAAATAACAGCATTTGTTTTAAATAGAAATCTTTTGTAACATTTATAAATGCCTTTATTGTCACATTTGACAAATTTAATGCTTTTCTTTCAAAAACAATCTTACTGACTCCAGACTTTAATAATTTTACCCATTATTTATTTTTGATTGGTACGTTTTTCTTCCTGGATTGGGTAAATACATTATATTTATATTGGATTAGTCTATCTGCGCGTAATGGAACGCAAATGTTAAGTATGTTTAAAAAGAGGAAATGCAATACAGTGCTTTAGATGTTGCAGTGGTTGAGCGTCCTGGCATGGCCCCTTGTGTTTTCCTCAAGTCCTTAAACTCCTGCATAGGACATGAAAACAGGAACCTGTTTAATCATCAACCACAACTGACCTAGAACTTCCCCTGCAGTCTTAATGAAAAACTTTACCGGGTAAGAGCCAGCGTCAAAAACACGTGTTTCTGTAAGGTGTGTCAAGACTTCTGGAAAAAAAACAGCAGGGTGAAAACATGTTGGCCCCATTTCTTGCCAGTGTACACTGAGGTTTAGTTTCACAGCTTGATTTACACCCGACTTGGAACCCCTCCTAATTTTCTCAAAAGCCGGGTATGTTGCATAATCACAAAATTACATAACTATTGAAGACTGCATCAAAACTTGTTATTGATTCGCAGCTCTGCCACAGCAAATGTGCTGACCACAGAGGTTTGGAAATGCTATTTTGGTGTTTCCCTTTGTCAAGCATTTATACAGCTTCAGTGTTGTTGTGGGTGTTTTTCACGAACCAGCCCAAGAGACAGATGTAAATGCAACCCATTTTTTTAAAAAAAGTTTTGTTTGCATGGTGTAAGTGTTGATTTGAGGTGTGAAATAATGACTTGATAATGTTTCAGTATTTAACTTCTGTTAATTTATGGACCATTTCCTTTTTTTATATTTTAATCCCTTGCAGGTCTTGCTGTGGGTTTGGGTATTGGAGCTTTGGCAGAAGTGGCAAAGAAAAGCCTAAGATCAGAGGAGAAAAATGGTAAGACATTTGCATTATCTACTAGAATTGAACTTTATAGTTAGTTTGGATCAGTATGTTGCTAACAATTTATTAGAACATTTTATTGATTATGTACATGCTATCAGGCATAGTATAATTACAAGTGATGAATTGTATGCAGTTAGTATTTTTGGACTTTAAACCATTTATTTAACAGAACAGATTGTGGGTGTTTAAACTCACATTACCCACACATAAACATGTGCGCTACCTAACAGAACCCACAACAACCCTGTTCTTAACCTGTGTGTATCATTTGCAGAAATGAAAAGATCTTTCCTATTTCTTTCTTCCTTTCTTTTAGTACAAGCAGTACTGAAAGTCTAGTGTGCGTACGGTATTATTTACTCTTAGACAGGAGAGCACCATTGACTGTCTGACTGACTGTCTGTGTTTGCTTAAATTGGACTGTATGTATGATAATATACAACAGTAACATTTACAGCGTTTCCTCATCTAAAGTGCACTTAAATTAGGCTGCTGTCAAGGCTGAGAGGCAGTTTTAATGTAGAGATGTGCCATTTTTGCAGCACATATCATAAAATATTTATATGCATCTGTGTAACTGGTATGAAAAAATGCCGATACATTATTGAAATGTACTCTTACTAAAAGTTTGTTCCTCATTCTTGAAATGTTTAACCTCGTTCACCACTTGTGCACGTAAATATGTGCACCCCTCCCATCATCCAGGATCTCTCAGCTCAACTTCAAATCTTCTTATGGCACAGAGAGAGCTTTAGTTGGACATACACACTGCAGCTGTTGTTAAATGCGATGTGAAACAGCATTTGTAGCATGCTATCGTTGTGAAGGTGTATAAAGTTATTACATTTTAATTGAGGGTTATAAGCACACTTTTTTTATTATTATTATTTTGCATTGCAGAGGTAAGCTTTTAAATTTGGATGAAGCATTATGAACATTTTCTTTATTTAATTTATTTTCGTTTTATTTAGTATAGTTTAATTTTGATTTGATTAGATTTTTTTTAATTAACTTATTTTAAATATTTAGGGTTGATTTATATATGTTGTCTTTAAATTAGGGCTGTTAGTTTAACGAATTAATTAGTTAAGAAAAAATAACGTGATTAATATTTTAATGCAGTTAACGTGTTGGCCCTGCCCCCATATCTATAGGTTATCTAATATTTCATATAGTGAACTGTTGACAAATATGATGCAGAGCAGCAACTCCACAAATGCAGTTATGCCCTAAAATTCAAGATATTGGTGCAAAACATTGCCCCATTTGTCTTTTGTCTCATATTTATATATATCACATATCACACGAGTGTTTATTTTGTCCCAATCTATCACAAGCTCAAATGTGATTTTATACAACAGTTCAGTAAATAAGTTGATATTGGGTCATTCCTTGTCACAAAAAATAGTGGATTACAAAATAGTGGATTACTCAGTAAATATTTGTCCATGACATTTAATATTTTGGCTTTTATCACTATACATGTCTATCTTTCTTCAGAATAAATATTAGCAAAATCAAAAATTTGAGCCGGGGACCTATGGTTGAGTTGACACGGAATGACCCTATTGCGTTATATTGTAAATACAATATTTGTTTTTGTTCAATTTTACTGAGAACTTATTACCTTTGAAGCCATAGCAGAATTGTTGCTAGTCTCATATTGAGTTGCAAACGTTTTGTTTTACTAGCTTATTTTGGTGTTTGGATCTACGCCCTCATCTTCTGTGCCTGTAGGCATTGACAGCTCAATGTGTCATTGAAAAATGCTAAAAAAAAAAAAAAATATCTTGCTTGCAACTAAAGGCTTTGTTCATCACATCAAGAGAATACTAGATTCCTGTTACACCGGTTATTTGCAGAAATGTCATGGTTTAGCTCTCTACTTAGTTGCATTATGTCAGTCTGACTGCATGGGAACTCGGTGCAAATGTGTTCTGAGGACAGCGGCCTGTAACTAGATCTTATCTATGTAGACACCCAACGTGCTGGATAATGATTACTTTTGACCTCATTATCACATCCAGGAATAGTACTAATGTCCTCACAAAGATAATAAAGACCCTGATCCAATGGTTTATGGGGTATTGTTTACGTGGACAAATGGTTCTCAGCGGTACATATTCTCTTTATAGTTTTAAATGGCACATAAAGCAGCTGTTTGAGTTTTTGGACCTGTGTATAAAAAAACATGAGTCAATTTGTCTCATTAGGCATTACTATGCTGAACATTCTTGTTTTTTTTTTTTAAAGAAATAATTCACCCAAAAAAAAGAAAAGTTGCTGAAACATTACTCGCCCTCAGGCTGTCCAAGATGTAAATGAGTTTTTTTCGTTCTTCTTATTTGGAGAATATTTTGAGAAATTTTGCATTACATCACTTGCTCGGTCTCTGCAGTTAATGGGTGCCGTCAGAATCTAAACATCAGATGAAAACATCAAAATAATCCAAACAGTAATCATCAAGACTCCAGTCCTGCATGTTTATCATTAAAAATAAATAAATATTTTGGGCTAAAAATATCTTATATTCGTAATATTGCTTTTGTCCAATAAAGTTGTCTTGTCTTAATCAGGTGAGAAATAGGCACAAATCAAGCAAATCAAGTTAAATAATATATTGAAAAAATATATATTGGTAGATTTAAAGTTAAAACACCTTAATGATAGATTTGTTTCTTACAAACAAAGCTTTTTGCTTTACAAGATAATAATTGATGGACTAATCAACATGTATGGACTCTTATTCTGACGGCACCCATTCACTGTGGAGTATCTGTTGGTGAGCAAGTGACGTAATGATAAATTTTTCCAAATTGGTTCTGATGAACAAACAAACTCATCTACATCTTTGATGGTCTGAGGGGTTTTTTTTTTTTTGGTGAACTATTCCTTTAGGATGTATTTCAGTCCAAAATGTTGACAGACTCTATAATTTCACACAGGTGACAAGAAGGCAGTCCTGGACAACAGCCCCTTCCTTTCGGAGGCCAACGCAGAGCGTATCGTCAGGACATTATGTAAAGTGCGTGGGGCGGCCCTCAAGCTTGGCCAGATGCTCAGTATACAGGGTAAGAGAATGCTGTTTGTACTGTACATAACAAGCTACAAAGCGACAAATGTTAGTCCAGGTCACTCCTCAAGGATTTATTGGGGCCATTGAGACGTCCTCCATGACTGATAGGATTCATAGCCCGTGGCTGCTTCCAGTGTTGGGATGGTTGTAAGTCATGGCCACTCTCAAATTAGACTGGTGCGTGTTTGAGGCCCGTTTTGATTTTACGGTCTGATGATATGAGTGACTATAATCCTCTTATAGAAAGGTGCAGAGAAATTGGAGATGCAGTTTATTTCCTCTCTGATATGCAAACGTCTAAAGATAAAATAACCTCATGTCCTTCCTACATTATTTTCCACACAGCAGTGGAAAATGGATGCTAATTTTTCTTGCTGACTGTTCAGGGTCTTCAATCACTACCACTCTGGACACTCTTGAATTAGTTCATTTTCATTATCTTAAAGGATTAGTTCACTTCCAGAATAACAATTTTCTGATAATTTGCTCACTCCCATGTCATCCAAGATTTCCATGTCTTTCTTTCTTCAGTCGAAAAGAAATTAAGGTTTTTGAGGAAAACATTCCAGGATTTTTCTCCATATAGTGGACTTCAGTGGTAGCTAATGGGTTGAAGGTCCAAATTGCAGTTTAAATGCAGCTTCAAAGGGCTCTACATGATCCCAGCTGAGGAAAAAGGGTATTATATAGCGAAACAATGTCATTTTCTAGAAAAAAAAGTATATATTTTTTAACCACAAATACTCATCTTGCACTAGCTCGACTTCACGCATTAAATAGTCACATTGGAAAGGTAAAGCAAAAATAATGGAGTTTTTCGCCCTACCCTACCTATTTGAACAGAAGTACACAGACGAAGAACTAGGGCTAGGTGTTATGGCCAAAAATTATCACAATAATTTTTTCCATATCAGTCGATATTAATTATCATGATAAAGGTCAAATTTTTTTTATTTATTTCAAGTTTAAAGGAAGATTTTTGCTACAGTGTGAAAGTTGTAAAAACCAGATGTTAATTGTGGCTTTAAACTATTCTCTATGGTCAGACCATGACAAACATTTTAGTTTTTATATTCTTTACACTTTTTCCAGTCATTTTTAAAATCAAATAAAAATAATTTCTTAGTTCTGCATGTTTTAAGAAAGAAGCAGATTTGTGTTGCCTGATAATATTAATAATAATATTACATTTTTTTTTTTGTCTTTTAGAAATACACATTTGATAGATAGTAGCTTGAGTTAGGATGCAGATGTAGATTTATGTTCATTGTCAAAAATCAGAAATATCTGTACAAATTGTAGCAACCTAATTTTTAATATAGTGAAATTTAATTATTCTGACTGTTTTTATTTTATTGATTTATTTATTTTTAATTAACCATTACCCTTGCATAGTATCATCCATAGTTCATGAACCTTTCCAGCGCGATTGTGTAATGCGTGAAGTCATGCATGCACATCACAAAGCTAGTGCAAGATGAGCATTTGTGGTTTAAAAAGTCTATAAATGTTTATTTTTTTAGAAAATTACGTTTTGCTAGATAACACCCTTATTCCTCCTCTGGGATCGTGTAGAGGCCTTTGAAGCTGCATTGAAACTGCAATTTGGTCCTTCAGTCCTTTGACCACAATTGAAGTCCACTATATGGAGAAAAAAAAATCCTGGAATGATTTCCTCAAAAACCTTAATTTCTTTTGAACTGAAGATAGAAAAATATGAACATCTTGGATAACATAGGAGTAAATTATCAGGGAGTTTTTATTCTGGAAGTGATTTAATCCTTTAAAGTTCTTCTTATCTAAAGGCTTACATCATCATCTAACCAGATGAGAAGTTAATGCATCACTGGTTGTGCATAAGACATTTATTTCAAAAACACAAAAATTTGACTGACCCCAAACTTTTCAATGATAGTGTAAGTAGGAACTAGTACTGTAAATAACAGAAATGATTTGCTTGCCTCACATCCTTGGATCTACTTCTGTCTGCCTTGACCAGGAACTCAAACATTGTCTGACTTTTTCTGTGACACAAATGGCCCCTTCTCTGTGCAAATATGTTGATTATTTCTGGTAGGCATGTGAGGTCATTCTCCCCCGCTCTGTGTGCATGAGTGTGTATTTGAAAGTGAGAACGAAAGCATCTGTGTCACCCGATCAAGAATGCAGCACATAGATTATTGTAGCACGGCCTCCCTGCATGACATTTCCAAACCTTGGCCGCCGCACATGCACTCGACTCATGCACCACGTCACTCTCATCAAGATAGATCAAGCAGTATTTTGTAAGCTGCACATCCCTGCGACTGGCAGTGAAGGACAGCGACAGCGCTGGCATCGACCAGGCTCAAAATAAGCCCATGGCTATGCCAGAAACGTGACCTTTAGTCTACGCCTCAGGAAGTTTTGATAGGCACTAGGGGTGGGTGATTTGACAAACATCATACTATGATGTTTTTTTTTTTTTTTTTTCAGGAAAATCACGTTTCATGATTTTATTTGGAATCTTTGTCATGCTGGTTATTAGTATTGTGCAAGTTGTCTGAGCAGTACAGCCAAACTAATTTCCCTTTTTTAAAAGCAAAGCCTTACAAGGTAACAAAATATTAATAAAAGAGCATAGCAGACATAGCAGCCAAAGTGAGATAAGATAGAAATCTTTATTTTATCTTTGTTATTTTTAATACACACTACAAATACACATAATATACAAATAAAACAAACAGTGCTTTATGTTTCAGGTACAGTAGATGTATTTAGCAGTAGCATTCAAGAAATTGAATGAGCAAATATAAAAATAAAACGCAATATAAATTGTACAGTGATTCTTATTAAAGCAACTGTTAAAGTTCTTCAGTCAAGAGCACTGAGTGATTTTATTTTTTTTTTTGTGTGTGTTTTGTTTTGAGATTTGAAGGGATAGTTCAAACAAAAATACATATTCTATAGTCATTTACTCACTCTTAAGTAGAGCTGCAAAACGATTAGTTGCAATTAATCGATTTAAAATAAGTTTGTTTACATACTGTGTGTGTACTGTGTATATTTATTTTGTATATAAATACTCTCGTGTATATATTTATATATTTAAATATTTGTAAAAAATTTAAAAGTATTTGTATGTAAACACTTGTATATAATTTGCATTATATGTAAATATAAATATTTTACATATAAATCTAACGTATTTTTCCTTAATATATAAATGTATGTGTGTGTATTTATGTACATGACAAATATTCACAGTACTCGCATGTATAGTATGTAAACAAACTTTTATTTTGAATCGATTAATCGCAACTAATCATTTTGCAGCTTTGCTCTCAAGTTGTTTTAAATCCTTAAAACCTTTTAGACCTAAAATATAGCACTACAATACTAGCAATACTACAATATTTCTCCAAAAGCAGATTGTGGAGACATTTTAATCATCCACGATCAAAAACAGTGATATCGCACACCCAGTAGCTCATCAAGACAAGACAAGGGTTATTCTAATGTTGATTATTGAACAGATATGATTTACTGACACTTGATTTCTTAAACCTCCCTTAGGAAAACTAGTTCTGATAACTAGTCCCTTCTCGAATAGTGTTTTAGTAGCCCACATTTCTCAGCGACAGTATCAGCAGAGAAAATGTAAGGTCATCAGACTAATCTGGGTCAAACAGGTAAACTAGAAGATAAACTTTAGTTTAAGAGGGTAGGAGTTTAGTGTAAGAGTTGCATAGCAGTTCTGGATTCCACTGGGTTTGGATCAAGCAATTAATTAGCACGTTCTCTAACTCTCTCTCTCTCTTTCTCACATACACACTCTGGCTCCTTAAGACTTGAGTGTTTACAGTGGCGTACATCTGTCACACAGTTCCTTCTCGTGAAACGTGTTTACACATATGGTTTGACTCTGTACTGCAACCAAGTAAACCTGTAATATGACAACAGATTTATTAAAGATCAAGCAACATGAAATGCAAGATTATTTTGTATTGTAGGGCATTTTCAAACTCTCTTTAATGTTTTAAAGTAGAAAATAAAAGCATTGTTATAGCTGGAATTAACATCATCTGCCTTGAGTGATCCAATCATAAGTGGGCAGCATGAAATGCTAAGTGATCCAATCATTCTAACCACAATCAAAGGTCAGGAAAGCATTTGACCACATCACATTTGTTGTGTAAATATTAATGTGTTCCAAAACACAACTAACAACTACTCACCTATCAGTGAACCTTTGCGCAAAAATAGAGCAAGCCATGAGAGGTCATTCTTTTCAGTGATTTTTACCATGTTTACATATATTATATTTACTATGTTTATATATCAGTTTAAGCAGAGTTTCAAATTTTTTTTAACGATCATATTGCATTGAAGAATACGCTTTGTCATCGCCAGAATAAATCACACTTTAAAGCATATTGAACGCATATTAAATTTTAAATTGTAATATTGCACAATCTGTGTTTGTGATCAAATAAATGCAGCAATGGTGAGCATAAGAGACTTTTTTTCAAAAACATTAAAACTTATCAAAACTATATATCAATTGCTGCTTTTTTTTTTCTTTCAGAAAACTACAGTGGTAAACTTAACATTTTAATTTTAAATTTAACATTTGTAGATGGTCTAAACCAGTTGTAAAAATTATGAAAATGTTTTAGAGCTCATAATTTGTTTTAAAAAAATGTAACATATTACACATGAATGAATAAATTAGTATATATAAGATTATTTACAAGTGTCATGTTTGTGATTTATTAATTTTTTTATTTTTTATTTATGTAAGCAATAGCTTTCGACTTTTAAATCAAAACATACTCATAATTTTATGACATCATTTACTACATTTAATCAGAAAAATAGTCTGAATGTTATTTTTGTATTTTACTTTCAATTTATTAGAAGTAGGCCAATAGCATCCCCTGTAAAATTAAAACTCCTTACCGAACGGGCATTAGGACCCAGGGGAGGCTGCCACTGCACATACTATTACTATTTACTCTATCACACATCGAATGCGTCATTCTGTACGTGCATTCTCAGATTAAATGCAGTGTTCCAAAACAGTCTAGTCTAGTCTAGTCATCATTCAGGCAAAACTTCAAGAATGAGCCATACTGCTGATGTGATCTAATCGCTAGCACACCCTGAGCATATGTGAGTTATTCCTCACGTCGGCAAGACATATCAGCATATTGGGCAAATGCCCAATCTACACTTTTTATACTAAATGCAGTGTAGCAGTTGAATAGTTAAAATGTATTGTCAGAGGAAACACATCTGATGTAATGTAATTGGCAGTCTTTCTGCAGAGCACTTGTGATCTGATCACTTAGGAAGGTTGTTAATGCCTGTTATAAACAGGGCCATCATTTTCATATGGCATTTGTTGAAGAGTAGCATTGTTCTATACCAACATTGGATATGTTTTTAAAAATGTTTCAGATGATGCATTCATCAACCCGCAGCTGGCCAAGATCTTCGAACGCGTGCGTCAGAGTGCTGACTTCATGCCCATCAAACAGATGATGGTACCATCTACTTCAACTACAAAATTTCAATGTCTTACATTTAAAAAAAAAAAAAATTCTTTATTAAAATATTACACATGTTTGTTGTGGTTTGATCCATGCAGAAAGCATTGAATAATGACCTGGGCCCAAACTGGAGGGATAAACTAGAAATGTTTGAGGAAAGACCCTTTGCTGCTGCCTCTATTGGTCAGGTCCACCTGGCCAGGATGAAGGACGGTCGAGAGGTCGCCATGAAAATCCAGGTTGGTTTCAGACAGAAAGTACTATTTTAAACTTCCTGCAACTCAATAATGCTTTAAGGCCAATAAAAATGAGTTTAAAGTTAATTTTCAAAGGGACACCACAGAAATAATGCTTATTTAAATGAACAACATAAACATATTTAAATTAATCACAACATGAAGAGAAGAACAGTTTCTTTAGTGTTAAAGGGAAAGTTGACCCAAAAATAAAAATTCTGTCCATTACTCACCGTCATGTCATTCCCATCATGTAAGACCAACATTCATCTTCAGAACACAAATTAAGATATTTTTAATGAAATTTCAGAGCTTTCTGACCTTGCATAGACAGCAACGCAACTACCACATTCAAGGCCCAAACGGTAGTAAGGACATTGTTAAGGTAGTAAAGACATGAGTGTGAGTAATTTGATAACAAAGTTTTCATTTTTGGGTGAACTGGCCCTTTAAGCTGAAGCAGCATAAGTGTATTGTATTGCTTGTGTTAGCGCATTCCGCACTAACATCACAATCAAAGCTTTCCTCCTATTATGTACCACATAAAATGCCCTTTTTTTACGGTTTTACTTCTAATAGGTTAATTTAGAGCACAGACTGCTTGAAGTTCAAAGAGCAATTACCACTAACTGCTTTTGCAAACGATATCGACCTGAATGATTAGATAACCTAAATTTGGATGTTTCCCCTCTCAGCTTTTTTTTTTTTTAGTAAAACAAACAGTTTAGAAATGTTCTGAAATTAGCCCCCAAAATGCACTCAACACGGTCAAGGCTGTTTTGCTAGAGAAGTTTTGTTACGTTTGTTTGTCAGTGGTCCAGTGCTGTTCTTTCACCTGATGCTCTTACTGGTTTGAACTTGTTTTGGTTTACGAAATGAACTGCTACTGCGTAATATTTCCTGACCCCAGTGTAACATACTCTCTTTTTTATTTTCCCTGCAGTACCCCGGAGTCGCACAGAGCATCAACAGTGATGTGAATAACCTAATGACAGTCCTGAGCATGAGCAACGCCCTTCCTGAAGGTGATGACCTTTTCTCTCATGTTTAATGATCTGAATTCAAATACATTCGTTTTTAGGATTGTAGGTAAATAAATTATTGGATGCACATGGATGATGCACACGTTGCAATGTGGACGCCTCAGGTTATTTCCCAATCTCACCAATTCATTTACTTCCTATCTGGTTTCTGTCTATAACTACAAACATGAAAGCACATAAATCAAATAAAAAGGTCAATTGCTGTCACCTGATGTAGTCTAATACAATCTTATATGAAGCAGACATGGATAAGCAGGTTGCACATTATCTCCTGTCAAAGTTCCCATGGTCACCCTGAAAATATTTATTTTGTTACACTAGTGTACAAAAGTTTTAGTTCGGTATGATTTTAATGTTTTTAAAGAAGTCTCGTATGCTCACCAAGGCTGCATTTATTTGATCAAAAATACAGTAAAAACAGCACTATTGTGAAATATTATTAATGTAATTTTATATATATTTATATATATTATTATTATTATTATTTTTTTTTTTTTTAAGTGTCATTTATTCTTATGATGACACAACTGAATTTTACTGAATTTTAGTAGCCATTATGCCAGTGTTCTATTTATTTTAAAGAAAATTATTCAACCCCCCAGAGACTGCAGTACTTTACTAATACAAGCTTTTTTGAAGATACAGTGCCCTCATTTATCAACAGTGCGTACGCACAGATGTGTGCGTAAGAACAGTTTCACGCAAAGTGTGGGATCTACTAACTTATATTTACATAAATTCCTACGTATAAGTACAAGCACAACTCTGAGCGTGCTTACGCAGAGAATCTAGTGGTAGAATGGCGATACTACAAAAAAAAAGAAAGTGCCGCTGCATGTTTCCTGTGTCATTTAATTGCAAATGCTCAATTAGTAATTTTATAGTTCAAGCTAGACATTCGCGTAATTGGTGTGAAAAGCTATAAAAGACATTGCAGGAAAAAAAATGCTTCTCTTACTTAGCTTCTTGATTTAGGAATTTTTAGGTATTATCTATGTATATATGTATATAATGTTTGTGAGTTTTTCATAATGCAGCTTGTCACAAGCTTGAATAATTGTCACAATTATTCAACCCCTATTCAACATTGTGATTTTAAGTCACCTATTGTCATGGTAGGGAACAAAATGGTCTTAAAACACAGTTAAGCCTTTAGAAACTGTATTTAAAAAAAAAAAAAAAAAAAAAAAAAAAACGGAATTAGCTTGTAGAGAATAGAGAGATGACAGAAGCCTCTAATCACTTCCAAGCAGCATTTATTGATGGACCAAATTTTACTTTTGTCTTGTAGGTCAAAGGGATTAAATAATTTTGATTGCAACTGTGAAAGTCTTAAATTCATGTTTACAGAAAAATAAGTTACTTTTCTTTTAAAGAAGTCTCATATGCTCACCATTTCTTTTTTTTTTCTATTTTAATATAATATCGAAGTGTTGTTTATTCCTATGATGACACAACTGAATTTTCAGCAGCCAGTGTCACATTATCCTTCAAAAATGATTTTAACATGCTGATTTGGAGCTCTAAAAACATTTGTTATTTGTATCACTGTTGAAAATGGTTATGCTGCTTAATATTTTTTTTGTGGTACGCATCTTTGATGAATTTAAATTTTATAAGAGCGTTTAGTTGAAATGCATTTCTTTACTGTCACTTGTGATTTTATTTTTTTATTTATTTATTTTTCATTGCAGTTATAATTTCTTCAAAAAAAATTGTACAAAGCCCAAATTTTGAAAAGGTACAATAGTGTGCATTTTTGCTCTATAATATTTTGATTAGGAGCATTTAAACTTATGAAACTGCACTGATTTTGAAACTCTTTCAGTGACCCCATTCTTTCCAAGAACTTAGTGTCAGTGCACTCAGATCTATGTTTAGTGTGTTTCAAACTGAGAACTGGGAGCTCAGGGCATATGTTGGGTCTCAGTGGGCTAATGGATCTTAGACTGCATGCTGACCAATCCGAGCCCTAGAGCCACGCACACGAGCTGCGTCATGTTACAGCAGCGTCCACTGCTGCACGATCAATGCCAGTTAAATGTTCAGCTGTCAGAGAAGCCTAATCCTCCAAACATAGACTTTCATTTGAGCTTGTAAATGCCACCACAATGTTGTTGATCCTCGATTTTGCCAGAAGAGGAGAATGACACGAAGCAGATACAAAGATATTTTTATATCTTGACAACCCTTGTAAAAAAAACAAGTACACTTTACCATACTTTTAAAAAGAAATTATATGTTTAAATGCAAACTTGTTTTCAGGCACTTAATTGTAGTTTTATTAAATGTAGTTTACATTTATATTAAATGCAAATATTTTAACTTATGAGTGCTTTTTTCACTTAAAGGAATAGTTCCCCCCAAAAATCTTTGGAACACAAATTAAGATATTTTTTAAATCCAAGATCTTTCTGACCCTGCACTAACTTTCTGGGTCTTGAATGTGGCAGTTTGCGGATTTGATCAAAAATATCTTAATTTGTATTCTGAAGATGAACGAAGGTCTTACAGGTTTTGAACGTTGGTAATGACAATTTTTATTTTTGGGTGAACTATCCCTTTAAGTGGCTCTTTATTTTTCAATTATAATATATTATCTGCAAGTACAATTTATTTTAAATATACTTTTAAGATCTGATTTACCCTAAAGCGTGCACTTTAATATGTTTAAGTGCACTTCTTTTTCCACAAACTCTGAAGAATTGTGAGTGCCACCTCTTGGTGACTCAAATCATTATTTTTTTTAATATGAACTAACCTACTGACTCATGTCTGACTGTCTGTGAATATGCAGGTCTGTTCCCGGAGCATTTGATAGATGTGATGCGACGTGAGCTGGCGCTGGAGTGTGATTACATAAGGGAAGCCAAGTGTGCTCGGAAATTCAAGTGAGTTGACAAAACAACCAGGCGACATTTTTCTCACTGCTAATTCAGAGCATCCCCCTCATTGTATTTGTTAATATATCCCACTATAAAATCACAGGCAGGCTGTGGGCTCATAGGCAGCCCACAGGATATTTCAGACTGCCATGTGTCTCATATCCAAGCTAAATCTATCCTGTGCCATAATGTCTTTGAAAGGAAGGTTTGCACACATGAAAATAAACACTACAACGGCTCAGAATGATTGTGCACTTCTGTATCCTCGTATAACAGCTTCTCTGGAGCGTTGTGGCCTCAGCACAGGGCTAAAAATAGCCGCTTAGCTTGTAGGCCAGGGAGTGAATGATTTGATCTTAAGGAACATTTTGCGTGCTGACATATTTAAATATAGCACAAATGGAAATAATAAACATTGACAACAAGCCCGTACCCTGTGTCCTGTCCTCTACTTGGGACCCTGACTTCACAGGGAGGGTGAAGAATGAAACTCACTGTCCAAGAGACAGATTTAGTTACGTACGTGCCCTTAGGGTGAGATGTGTGTCTTTTACTTTTGAGCAAACTAATGAAAGAGTCAGTGTTGAGCGGATAAGCTCTTTTCAAAATGATGTAACACTTTCGTTTCCTGCAAGTATTGACTTCGTTTAAACACGTTGCACACACTGCCTTACAGCTGAGGAAAGAATCAAACACATTCTTCTAGAATATCTTCTCTTTGTCAGGTAGTCCAATCGATTTTATTGAATTTGTTTATTTGGACAGCTGACCTTTAGATGAACTGCGGTTACTGTTGCTAAACTCAAAGAATCTATATTTCTCATCAGTCCTCCATGGAATCGGATTAGAAAAGATTGTCTGAAAACAGTTGCTATTTGATCAGTATGTTTTTAAGTAAAGCTTTATTAAAACAGTTTCCGTTGTAGTTGTAAAAAAACATGAATGTAATATAATAAAGTAAATGGGTAAAAAAAAAGCAGTTTCATTTGAGTCATCACTCTCTAGTGTTTACACACAGCAGAAAGTCACTTTCTTTTTCAGTATTTTAGTCTTGTTTCCAGTACAAATATCTAAATGTTCTTAAATCAAGTGAAATGTTAAGTTTTGTTTTTGGAGAAATTTCTCTGAATGAATTGTGGTTTGTTTAAAACAAGAAAAAATTGCTATTAGTAAGAAAAATAAACTTGATTTCCTTTTGAATTAAGTTTATTTTTCATACCCTATTTGAATGTGACCCTGGACCACAAAACCATTCATAAGGGTCATTTAAAAAAAAGAAAAAAATAATAAATAAATAAATTGTCAGGATAGGATAATATTTGGCCAAAATACAACAATTTGAAAATCTGGAATCTAAGGGTGCAAAAAAATTTTTTAAATGCTTAGAAAATGGCTATTAAATTCGTCCTAATTAAGTTCTTAGCAATCCATATTAAAATGCAAAAATTAAGTTTTGAGATATTTACTGTAGGATATTTACAAAATATCTGAATGGTACATGATCTTTACGTAATATCCTAATGATTTTTGACATAAAAGAAAAATCAAGAATATTGACCCTTACAATGTATTTTTGGCTACTGCTACAAAATATTCCCGTGCTATCTTAAGAGGTTTTGTGGTCCAGGGTCATGTCATATAATATAATATAATATAATATAATATAATATAATATAATATAATATAATAATATAATATAATATAATATAATATAATATAATATAATATAAATATATTTTGTTTTTGTTTTTTTTTCTTCTTATTTTAAGAATAAACCTCACTTAATTTATTAATTTATTTTAAATTAATTACAACTTTTTTTTCTTGCAATTGCGTGATTCGCAATTGTTTTTTTTTTTTTTTTTTTTTTTGTTTTTTTTCTCAAAATTGTAAGAGAAACTTACAATTGCAAGTTACGAAGTCAGAATTGCATAATATAAACTCACAGTTCTGACTTTTTTCTCAGAATTGTGATATAAACCTGTAATTGTGAGATTTAAATGAGCAATTCCAAGAAATAAAGTTGCAATTCTGGGGAAAAAAAAAGTCAGGATTGTGAGATGTAAACTCAGAATTGCAAGTTTATATTGCATTTCTGACTTTATAATGCAGTTGTGAGTTTATATCTTGCAATTCTGAGAAAACAGTCAAAATTGCTAGACACAAACTTGCATTTGTGAGAAAAAAATTCAGAATTGTTTATATCATGCAGTTCCCAGGAAAAAAGTCAGAATTGCGAGATGTAACCTTGTAATTGTGAGAAAGAAGTCAGAATTGTGAGTAATAGAATATGCTGATTTGAAGAATACTGTAGTAGAAAAAGGTATTGGGAAAGAGAATGACTTTACAGTGCTGAAGTGTGCAGCATCATCTTTAGTTATTACACATTTACTGCCAGTGGATTCAGTAAATCTGTATTCAGAGAATGTTGTCACCTTTGATTTAGATCTATAGAAAAGACACAGCTTTGTTACATAGCATCAGTATAGTTAGTATAGGCACTCCAGTATTAACTTTTCCTGTAGTTAAGATACATTTTCAAATCGCTACCTTGACTGTATTACAAAGCTGACATACCCATTATTGCTTGGCAAGCTGTAATTTAAAGCTGACGTACCCAAATTTCAGGCGTCATTGTGGATTTCCTCACACCCAGAGAATAGCATCATTGGTTTTCCCACATCCCTTAGAAGCAGACGTGTGTGTGTGTTCATCATCACGTCCTGTCTGTGGTGCACGTGCCGGGTGGCATGCTTTTACGTGGATGCTGACTTATGCTCAGTGACTCAGAAGCTTTGTGGTTTTTGGCAGGGAACTTCTGAAAGATCACCCCTTCTTCTACGTGCCAGAGGTAATCGACGAACTCAGCAGCCAGCACGTCCTCACCACCGAACTGGTTCCTGGATTTCCCTTAGATCAGGCTGATGGACTTTCACAAGAACTGAAAAATGAGGTATTCACCAGTGCTGGTAAAACACTTTTTGCAGTGGATGAAATGACGTGAAACCAGACTAGTACATCATCTGGGATATCTGCAGGATTTTTAAAATCAAATTTAAGGCTTTTACGACCTTTACAAATAAAATGAATACCATATGAGTGTGGTAGGGCAGTGTCTATGGTAACATTAAACTGTAAATTGACTAAATATAAAAACATGCATCTGATTTACAGTTCAGATACAGGTTTTCACAAAAACAAAGTGCCAGTGCCGCTTTTTGAAACTTTAAATAGTGCAGAACTCATATTTATTCAGTTTATTTCTATATGGGTCTTTCTGTGCCCAAACAGAAAGTTAAGAACTTTAAAAATTATAATTTAGACTTTAAGGCATTTAAGACTTTTTATACCCTTAGATTTAAGACTTAAGGACTCGCACAAACCTTATATGTCATTCTGACCACTAGGTTTAAAATGTAGGCCATCAACAAACATTCAAAACATTTGTAATTGAATTAGTTGCTGTTGTGTTTAAAAACATTTTAGCTTACTTTTCTAGTACTTTCAGTTCACCTACCATTATTTACAGTAAATTCGCATTGTCACGTTTAGCAAGTTATGTAAGCACATTAGAATTTGGGTGTTGTATCAGGCCACGTTATATTCTGTGATGCCACATGATCACATGGTCTCAAACGTGGCCAGCGTTGAAGCCAGTGAACTTTCTGTGAAGCATTATCGCCACCTGATGGTGGAAGTGTTTTATTGCATTAGTAGGGCAAAGTGTAAACAAGGTCATGTCCGTACCAAAGAAAGTTAAGGAATGATGTTTATAATGCATAAACTCTGTTGACCGTTTATGTTAGTGTGCATAATTTCCTCTATTCATAATTTGAAGGCAATAAATGTGACTGAAATTTTTAAACGAACCATACAACTATGATTTAAATGCTCATCAGTTATATAGTTTGTAAACATCGCAATAAAACAGTCTTTTGTTTGGAGTTCAGACTAATTTATGACTTTATACTAAGTACCACATATGGATTAAAGCATAAATACTGTGGATTTAAAGGTGTTTAGTCCAGGTGTAGTAACCATACTTTTTATTTTTGCACAGATCTGTGAGAACATATTGATTTTGTGTCTGAGGGAGCTGTTCGAGTTCAGATACATGCAGACGGATCCCAACTGGTCCAATTTCTTTTATGATCCTCAAACCCACAGGGTAAGAAAGAGTGTCACTATCACTATTTAAAAATTTTCAGAGGCAGATCTATAACAATTACAATTTTAACAATATTTAATGTGTGATTTATGAGATTTGTTGTATTTTGAATCCAATCTTTCTTTGTAAAAGGCATACATTTTAATCATACTGGTTTCAAAGTTAAGGATTCATTAGTTTGAATATCCATTGAACAAAACAATATGTTAACATCGTAGTTCATTATAAAATATACTTTATTTTTATTTTGACATTACTATTATACTAAAATGTAGAAAATAGGCATAAAGAACGAGTTGGCGTTTCCTAACTTTTGACTGGTGTTGCCAATATGTTCACTACTATTAAAAAGTAGATGTTTTTTTGTTGGTTCATTTATTTATTATTTAAGAAATTGCTCATTTTATTCATCAAAGATGCATTAAATTGATCGAAACTGGCAACAAAGACCATTATAATGTTACAATATATTTCTATTTCATACAAATAGTGTTATGTCAATTTTTTTTCTATTATTATTATTTTTATTTGTTATTTTTTAACAGCAAATTAGAATGATTTCTGAAGGATCATGTGACACTGAAGACTGGAGCAATGCTCCTGAAAATTCAGCTTTAATATTACATAATAAAATGTATTCAAGTACAAAGCAAATTTTTAAAATGATATTAATATTTAACTAAATTTATTATTGTTACTTTTATTTTGAAAAAAAATCTTTTAAACTTTACATTTATTCCATTTTTAATATGTGACCCTGAACCACAAAACCAGTCTTTAGTAGCACGGGATATTTTTAGCAAATTTAAAATGACAAAATTAACTCATTTTTTCTTCTGATAAATTATCCAAATTAAGTGGGGTTTATTCTTAAAATAATTAAAAAAAAAAAAAAAGTGTATATATATGTGTATATGTGTGTATATATATATATATATATATATATATATATATATATATATATATATATATATATATATATATATATATATATATATATATATATATATATATATATATATATATATATATATATATATATATATATATATATATATATATGTGTAGCAAATTTAAAATATTAACTCATTTTTTCTTCTATAAATTATCCAAATTATATATATGTGTATATATATATATATGTATATATATGTGTATATGTATGTATATGTGTATGTATGTATATGTATGTATATGTGTGTATATATATATATATATATATATGTGTATGTGTATGTATATGTGTATGTATATGTGTGTGTGTGTGTGTATGTGTGTGTGACCCTGAAGCACAGAACCAGCCTTAAGTAGCACAAGTATATTTGCAGCAATAGGCAAAAATACATTGTATGGGTCAAAATTATTGTGCCAAAAAATATTATGCCCAAATCACTAGGATATTAAGTAAAGATCATGTACCCTACCGTAAATATATCAAAACTTAATTTTTAATTAGTAATACGCATTGCTAAGAACTTTAAATGTGATTTTGCATGTCTTGCTTGCCCTTACCAACCCCAAACTTTTGAACTGCAGTGTGTATGTATTTTGTACAGTAAATCAAAAGTAATTAATTTTATTTATATTTATTTTTAATAATTAAGCTGTTCTTCAATCCACAGGTTGCTTTGCTGGACTTTGGTGCAACAAGAGGGTTTGATGAGAATTTCACTGATCTTTATATTGAGGTAAAACATAAAATTAAAAGTTTATTTAAAAAATATATATTTTTTTTTTCCTGAACTGATTGTTTCTTCCTCTTTACAACAGATCATCAAGGCTGCAGCAGATGGTGATCGAGAAGGAGTGCTGAAGCGATCCATAGACATGAAGTTCTTGACTGGTTATGAGTCTAAGGTAATAATAAACCAGATATTTTACTTTTAAGCTGCACATACAAGAAGTTAACACAACATCTACTCATCCAGGCTATGGAAAACGCCCACGTAGATGCGGTGATGATCCTGGGCGAGGCTTTTGCCTCTGAGAAGCCGTTTGATTTCGGGGCACAGAGCACCACGGAGCGCATCCACAACCTCATCCCCGTCATGCTGAAACAGCGCCTCATCCCTCCACCAGAAGAAACCTACTCCCTGCACCGCAAGATGGGCGGCTCCTTCCTCATCTGCTCCCGCCTGAACGCTAAGCTATGTTGCAAAAACATGTTTAACGAGGCCTACAGGAATTACTGGAGCAAGAAGAAAGGACCAAGCCAGTGACAGAGAGGGCTTTTCAAACGAGAGAAACTTGGATAAGCACAAAATGCTCTGGCCAATCACTCGAATGTAAACCAATGGCACTTTTGTCTCAACTGACCCAACCGTACCATCATCATACGTTTGTTTGTTTTTGGCTTTCGTTTTTCCTTTTTGAGTGTGTTAATGGGAAATAATATCCATGATTTATCCATGGTCGTGTGGTGCAAAGATTGCTGTTCAAACGGATGTATCTATGTGCCTAAGGAAATTCCTAAAACCGGGAAAGTTACTCGTCTGGCGAGGCAATTGGCTATAGAAGAGTTCATAACCAAGCCAACAGTTTTTTTTTTTTTTCCAGGTATGCTGCCGGACTACATTTGTGAGGACCGTCTCCCTAAATCAGTATATTAACTCTACGTATATTGTTTGAGAAAGCATTACAATGTTTATTATTTTTTTTCAGTCTGTGATTTGTGAATATTGCGCACAATATTGGCCAAAGTATGATAAAGGGAAGTTCCTGAAAGAAAAGATCAGAAATCAGCGCAGGTTTTGATGTTATACCTGCTACAGTCACGTGTTGTTTGTGTAGGTTGGCTACAAGCTTGCTTGTATTAGCTTGTAAAACCACCACAACTATTTTTGTCATAATGCATTTTAAAAAGCTAGGATATTAATAATGGGATGAGGTATCACTTCTCTGATGTGTGAGATGTACATGAATTTAAATGTGCCTACATGAAGGTGAGAACTTGAAAGCATTATGGTTTGATATCAGAGCATTGATGGAAAAGGCGTTTTTCTAATGTTCCTGCTATTGGCTTTCTTACTAAAAATTGTGATAAAATTGTCTGAATATATTAAATTTTTGGAATCAACACTCCAGGCTTAAATGTTTATTAGCAGGCTTGTTGCTTTTGTTAATTCATATGACTATATGTGACCCTGGACCACAAAACCAGTTATAAGCGTCTTTTTTATTATTATTGATATTTACCCATCATCTGAAAGCTAAATAAATAATGATTTGTTAGGATTTGGCTGAGATGCAACTATCTGAAAATCTGGAATCTGAAGGTGCAAAAAACTAAATACTGAGAAAATCTCCATTAAAGTTGTCCAAATGAAGTTCTTAGCAATGCATATTATTAATGAGAAACTACGTTTTGATATATCTACAATAGGAAACTTAATATCCTAATGATTTTTGGCATAAAAGAAAAATTGATAGTTTTGACCCATACAATGTATTGTTGGCTATTGCTACAAATTTACCCATGCTGCTTGTGACTGGTTTTGTGGTCAAGGGTCACATATGCATGCATACGTACATTGAGTTGTCAGTATCAACGATTGACAGTTAAAGCATTACATTTTTGGAAACAACACACCAGGCTTAAATGAATGTTAGTAGGCTTGTTTTTTTGTTTTTGTTTTTTCATTCATATAACCATATACCATGAGTGCATATATTGAATCATAATTTTCAACGATTGACAGTTTGAGGAAAGAACTTGTAGCGGTTTATGACAGACTGAAGTTTGTTAAATGCTTCGTCATTTGTTGGACAACTAAAAACACCGTTATGTGTGTCATGGAAGAGCACATTAACATGTTCCACAAGGTTCCCTTGAGAAGATGCAGGATTGAAGCTGGGACACGGGAAGTTAGCATTGAAGGTATGGTGCATCGTCACCAGGACTGCTGGTTTATTAGCTGTGTAGAGAAGAACAAAATGATTTTTGTTTCTAAAGAATAACTCAGCATTAGAATTCAAATTGTCCAAGATAGTGCAAAAAGACTAGTTCTTTAACCATTAGATGTTTCAATGAAACTTGTATTATACATTACGTTTGGGCTATATTGACCTTGGAATAAATTAGCTACATTCCTCCAAAATAATATTAAGATGTAATGTTAGAACTAGCTAAACATTGTTGTAATGAATAATTACCTGGAATTTTCCTTAGTGCCTCTTCAATGTCAGTTCCGGCTCGTGACACCACAGGACAGAAGGCCAGTATCAACTGACAGTCAGACATATGACTCTCTTGAACTCCCCTGAGCTGTCCAAAAATTTGCTTGTGAGCTTCCAAGGTTCGACCACACACAAGCAGATGCACTCTGACTTTAGGCTCTGCAAAACAGAAAGGGTGGGAATAAAAAGTATGAGCCCAAAAATGTGAGACCCCATGGATATTTCATTTAATTTAACCTGGAATTTTTTGTAGCATTTTGGTAGATATAGTATCAGGGTGACATAAATGAATTATTAATTTAAATATTTAAGATTTTTAAGATGTCAGTGATTAAATTTGTAGATGTTCTTGCTTCCAGTGAAGCTCAAGATGTTCTTTAGATCATTGTCAAACATACTTCTGGAGTCCTAACAGTTCGATTCAACGTTTTACTCTAATTGTTATGCTAAAAACATACTTTGTAATAATGCTACACTGAAGCAGATTTCAGGATCCCACTGTAATAACGCTGACTACTAGTTAATAGAGTGTTTTAACGACACGTCATCAATTGGTCACATTGGCAGCATGTAAACAATGCCACTAAACCGAACAGAACTCACATATTTTGCTGATTATTGCTGCTGATGATGGTCAATTATTGCCATGTTTTGGGCTGTAATAGTAATCGGTCGGACCGGAAAAAACATTGGAATTAAATCAAGGACTGGGTTGCCAGGTTTTCACAACAAAACACGCCCAATTGTTACTAAAAAGTAGCCCAATAACGTTTTTAGTGGGATCCCCCGGTTTTGGGGGGTAAATATTACGTTATTGGGGTCACTTCAACCTGCGGCAACAGTGTTAAAGTAGCCCAATTCCGCGGAAATAATAACTTGGCAAAAACAACACGTTTGTGGTTGGCCAAACTGAACCAGGATTTCCAGAAAAAGAATCCGGACAACATTCGTGTTTGTTATTTATTTCCGGTCAGGTAGGTGAAAAAAAGGCTAATGTCTTAATACTGCTTGTATGCATCTTTACCACCTATTAACTTTAGTTTTGTTAAAATATTGCATCCTTTCCTGCTTACCAAGTCCTTCTCTAAATGTTTTAGCAGATTCCACACATTTTTTCTGTGGTTTAGACAGCATAAATTAGCAGAACAACATATTCAGTAGTACATTAACATGCAATCCATGCTGTTTACATCTGAGTATCAATATGGCCATGCATCCAGGTAACTGATCAAACCGTCATGTAAGTGCAAACCCTCTACATGGTTTTGTGCATCCACTCCAAGAGATCTGAATTGTTACTTTTACTCACCAGGAGGAGTCGGCATGGTTGGAGAGTGCATATCTGTTTGGAATGAGTTTGGGAGTTTTCTCCTGCTTGGTGATCCCTCAGCATCCTTGTCCTCTTTTCTAGCTGATACCTCAATGAGACTGTTCAATACCTCAATGTATGGTTTTAAAACTGCCTGTGCTGCTTTGAGCTGATTCTCCACTTCTTGAAAAGCTCGAAGTGACTCCTTCAAAACATCATGTGCAGCGGCATCACCTAGGGAAAAGTCATAAGACTGCTATGAAATGATTTTTTTTTTTTTTTTTTTACAAAGAGAACTCCCTTGGTTCTCTGCTAGAACTGAAAATGATAAATTTGTAGGTCATAAGTAACTCACTGCTTTTGTTGTTTTGCATTAAATGCTTCAGCGCTCTGCCAAATGTTTCCGGGCCAGGTTGAAGTGAATCCTTTTAGGAATCAAATAACAAATAATTACAGATGAATACTCAATTATCTAAAACATAAACAAATACAGTGTTATGTATGCATGAAATTTGCTCAATTGACATTGCATTTGGTTTCTGTAACATGACCGTTTACTGTTAAACATACAGTGACCCCAAAAAATTAAATATATTAATATGAAATATTTCCACATCTTATGGTTGTCAAATGTTAGTGAAACATGTTCATCGTTAATGTAATGAAGTACACCTGTGGTTGTTCTGAAAACACACCTGTGTGAACTTTAGTGCAAATGGCCTCAAACATCTATCCAATATGGTGATTAGAAGTAATGGAAAAAAAATTCTGAGAAAAGGTCTAGCATTATTTGTTTGCATGTACCACTAAATTCTTACTCTTTTAGGAGTTTGAGTGTGCAAATATTTTTGAAAAGCCACTGAAATTAATTTCCACCAGCATCTTGACCAAAGACATTACCTTCACTGCTTCTGTGATAAGCATCATAATCGTCCTTCTGAGCTGAAAGTTCCCAATACCTGGAAAAAGCTCATTCAGATCCTCTCTTGTCAAAGTAAGGATTTGAGCATCATCAATGTTTGCCTCTACAAACAGATGGACATAATATAGCATGTCACACTGCAGGGGTATAGTTTAATACATTTACTTTTACATTTGTCTTGAGGATGTGATAAAATAAATGGCATTAGAAACAGTATTGTCAGGTGACACAGGCCTACATACCATCTAGGACATTAGACTGAGAGATTGCATGGATTTGTTGTCGAAGATCTCTTCCCTTCTTGGAAATATAGAAATAAAGACGATAGTTAAATTTTACCACTGACACATTCACTCGTTATTACAGACTTCCTTGCTAGCACATTTCCATAACATTTGAGGCTTCCGTAGTGTATTTTGTATTATTAATATGAGTAAGTAAAAAACTATTTTAATTTAAATGTTTGTTAATTGTACCTTTTCCTTTGTGGACCCCCATGTAAACGAGAATCTGGGAAACCAAGAAGACCCTGCGCTGTTCATTTCTGGCGTATTGAAACCGAAAGTCGATGGAGATAAAACTAAATTGCTTAAATTCTGTATATAGACTGACTCCAGATCAGTCAAGGCGTATTAACCACAGCAAGGCGTTACAACAGAGGCGTGTCAGAATCTGATCCAGGACCTGCAGTCTCCAGCGATAGGTTGTTTTGGCCTGAAGACCCGCCCCTTTTTGTGTATTGTGGGAAGAGCGTTTTTCATTGGCTGGTGAGAAAAGGGGGCGTCTTATGTATGAAGTGGTTTCACCGAGAGGACGGTAACGTTATAACTGCTCTTGATTGTTTTGTGAGCATGGAGTGTTAAATATGCTTTTCTAAATTTAAAGTGTGTCGATGTCATACGGATTGTTTGACGGTCGGATTTATCCGCTGAGGGTTTATTTAACGTAGTGCCGTCATGCCTTATTTTTTGCTGGCAGTGTTAGTGGGCAGTGATGGTGGCAGTGGTCTTGAAGACTACAGTTATGCATTGCAATAAAGGTGCATGTAGGGCTGCATGCAGCTTATGTGTGTGCAAGTGCAGTGGTTTGCATGTGTTTTAATTTCAAATGCTTAACCTTAGTGCAACAGCATCTGTTTGAGGGACATTGGATTAATAAAATACTTCAGTTCCACACAGGAGCTTACCTATATGTGACTGCTTTTGATTATGAGGAAATAGTGAAATATAGATACTGGATGCCTATCTATGCTTCTTTGTATCTATCACTGATTTGTGTGGGATAGGATCATGGATCAGACCCAGGATAACATGTCTGCCACATGTGTACCCAGCAAGAGAAAAATGCCAAAATCAAAACTAAACCCCCAAACATCAGGTAACCTTTATTAATGTAAGAATTATACATTTACTTTATAAACCCTAAATGGCAAAAGTGGTTGCATTCCCATATCATGATCACATGATCATATCTGAAATGAATTAAATGTATGTTATTATTTATTGAATATGTCATTTTCAACAGATGCCATGAAAGATTTGGGTAGAGAGGCTGAAGGTAGTGGACTAAAACCATCCAAAGTAAGACCAAGCATTGTCACCATGATTTATGCATAAATATGCCAGTGTATATACAGTTAAGTCAAAAGTTTACATACGCCTTGCAGAATCTGCAAATGAAATGAATAAGATATTTAATGTAAAAGACATTTACATATAGTCCACAGAGAAAATAATAGTCGAATTTATAAGAATGACCCTATTTAAAAGTTTACATACACTTGGTTCTTAATACTGTGTTGTTACCTGAATGATCCACAGCTGTTTTTGTTTAGTAATAGTTGTTCATGAGTCCCTTGTTGTCCTGAACAGTTAAACTGCTGTTCAACATAAAAATCCTTCAGGTCCCATAAATTCTTTTGTGTATTTGTAGTATCTTCTGTAGCTTCTGAAGGGCAGTACTAAATGAAAAATATGATATTTAAGCAAAATAAGAGAAATGTACACACTCATTACGTTCAAAAGTTTACACCTCTGGCTCTTAATCCATTGTTTTTCCTTCTGGAGCATCAGTGAGCATTTGAACCTTCTGTAATAGTTGCATATGAGTCTCTCAGTTGTTCTCAGATGGATCTCAAAATCATACAGTCATTGTTGGAAAGGGTTCAAATACACAAGAATGCTGAAAAACCAAAAAACAGCTGTGGATGATTCAGGTAACAACACAGTATTAAGAATCAAGTGTATGTAAACTTTTAAACAGGGTAATTTTTTATAAATTCAACTATTATTTTATCTAGTGGACTATATGTAAACATCTTTTATGTGAAATATCTTTTTCAGGTCAGTATTAAATAAAAAATAACATGCATTTTGTATGATCCCTCTTATTTTGGTAAAGTTTGCAGATTTAAGGTGTATGTAAACTTTTGACTTTAACTGTATATAGAATATATTTAGGTATTTAATAAATGTAAACATGAGACCAGCAGAACTAATTGTGTTACTGTGTTTTTGTTACTGAGTTTAAGAACGAGGGGACAAGCTCTCAGAAAATAAAGAGGACTTACACCAGAAAAAAGTGAGTTTTGTGTTTGTGTGGCAGTGTCTTTTAGTTACAAAATGTAAACTGCATTTAACAAATTTTAATAATTTTGTTTAACCTCAGAAACATTTGAAAAATATTTTCTTAAGTACGGTATTGCACAGTATACCGAATTAATTATGGTGTCAAAACATCATGTCTTGAGGTACCATGATCTCCAGCCTGTTATTATGAGACCCACGGAGGATTCAGACCATGGGTCATCTTGCAGTTCAGTTATAACATCTACTCTGGTCAATGGTTCGGAAAGCCAGTATATGCACACTGACCACACCAGCAGAGTGATGGAAAAAGCCGGTGGATCCAGTTCGGACAAGTTAATAGAGACAGGTAAGTACAGACTGAAATGTATTTTAAGTAGAATAAATTGATATATGACATTTTAGATAACTTGTGCAACTTTTGGACATTTTTATGCTACAGATTTTAAGATGAAGAAGAAGCACAAGATGGAGGAAACTGATCAGCCCTCTTTAAAAAAGTACATTGAGGAAGTAAAACAAACAGGTATGCAATTCTTATCATTTTCTTCAATAATCCAAATGATACAACATGAAAAGTACAGACTGCATCTTTTTTCTTTTAACAGTACCTGTTATAGTTCCTGTTGCTCAGTTCACTCAGAGAAATCAGATAATGGACAGCACACAGGAGCAGAAATCATCTCAGCACGCCAAGAAGGAGTCACCTGTTTATCCACCAGGTAAACGAGACAGTCATGGAGACTAAATGAAAACTGCACGAGCATTAAGTATTCATAATTTATATATTGTGTTTTTTTTACAGGAAGTCAGGAGGAAAAATGGCAGCTTCAGATATTGGCAAAGGGTAGAGTAAGCTGTCCAAAATGCAAAAGTGTTGGAAGAAAGACAGTGGATGGGTTAAAGAAACACTTGGAAACCTGCAAACTGGTATGTGTGCATGGCATTTCGTAGAAATGTAGCATTATTTTTTTTTAGCAGTTGTTTGAGCTCTGGACCTGATTTTGTTTTTGTTCTTTGGGTAGAATCCTTTTACATGTCCACACTGTGGGAAACAATTGAAAACTTCAACGGGAATGAAGTACCACCTCATGGCTGACCATAACAACTTGGTTAGGTTTTTCCTTTTCTAGTGATATTGACAGTGAAAATTATGGTATTGATGCAAAGATTATTTTCTTGATTGTTTTTTCAGCCCATCCCAGATACTGGGAATGACCTAGTTGACCAAGCAGTGAAGGAGAAATTACGAAAAGTATTGAAGAGGATGGGCAAATTAAAATGTTCAAAAGAGGTGTGGTTGTTTATCTATATAGCATTAAATAAAGCTTAAAATTAGTACTTAAAAAAACAAACAAAAAAAAGAAATATTAGTACTAAACAAGAAAATAAAAACACTACTGTTCAAAAGTTTGGAGTCAGTTAGATTTTCTAAAAATATTTTATTCAGCAAAGATGCATTAAATTGATAAAAAATTACATCAAATAATTCTAAAACAAATTGTATCACAGTTTTCACAAATATATTAAGCAGAAGAACTGTTTTCGATATTTGTAATAATTATTATAATGAGAAGAAGCACCAAGTTAGCATATTAAAATCATTTCAGAAGCATCATGTGATTTTTATTTTTAATTGTAATAATATTTTACTATATTACTGATTTTACTGTATTTTGATCAAATAAATTCAGATTTTGTAAGCATTTGACTTCTTACTAAATATTTTAAAAATGTTATAGACCTCAAACTTTTGAACAGTAGTGTGAAAGTGCAAAATATAAAAAGGAAGATTTATGGAAGATAAATAAAAATAATAAAAGTAAAATTTTAAACAACGACTGTATTGCATCATAAATGTTTAGAATTACTTCTGTTATAACTTAAATTACCTTAAAAGAATAGTTCACCCAAAAATGAAAGTTATGTCATTAAATACTCACCCTTCGTTGGCCTTCGTTCATCTTCGAAACACAAATGTAGATATTTTTGATGAAATCCGAGAGCTTTCTGACACTGCAAAGAAAACAAAAATAACAACTTTAGCGCGCCACAAAGACTGAAAGAGATTGTTGAGAAATTGTTGAATAAAGTCGTTATTTTTGTTTTCTTTACACAGTACAAATATTCTAGTAGCTTCATAAAATTAAATTTGAACCATTTATGTCACATGGACTGTTTTAATCATGTCCTTGGTACCTTTCTGGGCCTTGAATGTGGTAGGTGCATTGCTGTCTATACAGGGCCAGAAAGCTTTTGAAAGATTTCATCAAAATATCTTAATTTGTGTTCCGAAGAGGAACGAAGGTCTTACAGGTTCGGAACGACATGAAGGTGAGTAATTAATGACAAATATTTCATTTTTTTCATTTTTGGGTGAACTATTCTTTTAAAAGTTGCTGAATGGTTTGTGTTTAGGGTTGCACTGGAAGTTTCACTAGTATAATGGGTTATGTGTACCACATGAAGAAATGCGGCAAAGAGGCATCAGAGCTGGAGAAGCTCTTAATGAACTGCAAGCACTGTGGAAAAGCATATCGTTCCAGAGCGGGCCTGGAGTACCACCTCAAGAACGAACACAGTCCAGTGAGTCCTCCTCTTCATGATTCAGTAAACATTTACCTAATGCTCTGATATAACAGATTCAGGCTGTGTTGTTTTCATGAATGAACGGTTACAATTCTGCAATCTGTTGTTTTAGATGACACAAGAAAGTGAAGTAGAAGAGGTGAAGACACAGAAAGAGCCCATCCCAGAGCGGACACAGAGCGGACGGGCCAAGCGCGTGTCGGCGCAGGTGGCCGTGTTCCACCTGAGGGAGATCGCCAGTGAGGAGCTGCTGAAGGAATGGCCCAAAAGGAAAGTGCAGCGAGACCTGGTACCAGACGACAGGAAGGTGCTGCAAAACTTGCAAATGTCAAACTATGTCAACATGTTGTAATTGCAGGGCTGTGAAGAAGTCAGAACCTGTGTGTGGCTATTTTTGGTAAGGCTGCATCACCTTTGTTTTGCAAACTTAGATTTTTATTATATATATTGATGATGGTTGGAATCTTCAAATTTCATGGATTCACTAAAAGGTTTTAGATTCACTTTTTGAGAACTGTGAATGAATCATCAATGTTTTATGAGTTTTATACCCATTTATGGTGTTTTTGTGTCCGCATAGCTGAAGTATTCTCGTCCAGGGTTGCCAGCCTTTAGCCAGGAGACTCTACGGAAGTGGAAGAATGAAGTCAAACTGCATAAAAAAGTGCAGTGTCCAAACAAGGTGCCATTCATTAATATTTTCTGTATTGTTTTTTTTTTTCAGCGAGTTAATGGTTTGCTGAACTAAATGTGTAATGACCGTCTTTGTTGTCAAATTAGGGATGTAATTGCTTCTATACCAGCGTATCTGGCCTGAAGGCTCATCTTGGGCTATGTACCTTGGTAAGGAATAATTTACCTTTCATTTTAAGACATGTAACACACAAAATACAATAAAAACAGTAATATTGTGAGTTACACTACCAGTCAAAGGTTTTTGGACAATTTTAATGTTTTTTAAAGAAGTCTCTTCTGCCCACCAAGCCTGCATTTATTTGATCCAAAATACGGCAAAAGCAGTAATATGGTGAAATATTTTTATTGTTTAAAATAACTGCTTTCTGTTTGAATACATTAATGTAAATATAATTTATTCCTGTGATGAAAGCTAAATTTTCAGCATCATTACTCCAGTCTTCAGTGGATTCTTTGGTGAATAGAAGGATCTAAAGATCAGCATTTATCTGAAATAAAGGGGTGGGGGGATTATAGAATTTGTAATTATTTTTATTTAGCAAGCATTCTTTAAATTGATCAAAAGTGATGATAAAGACATTTATAATGTTACAAAAGATTTCTATTTCAGATAAATGCTGTTCTTCTGAACTTTCTATTCATCAAAGAAACCTGAAAAAAATCTACTCAGCTGTTTTCAACATAATAATAATAAATTTTTTGAGCAGCAAATCAGAATATTAGAATGATTTCTGAAGGATCATGTGACTGGAGTTATGATGCTAAAAATTCAGCTTTGAAATCACAGGAATAAATTACATTTTAAAATATATTCAAATAGAAAACAGTTATTTTAAATTGTAAAAATATTTAAAAATTTGACTGTTTTTGCTGTATTTGGATCAAATAAATGCAGGTTTGGTGAGCAGAAAAGACTAATTTAAAAAAAATTATTAAAAAAATAAAAATCTTTAAACAATAAATAAAATAACTTTTGGCTGGTAGTATATTATTACAATTTAAATATTTAAAATAATAAATTATTCCAGTGATGGCAAAGCTGAATTTTCAGCAGCCATTATTCCAGTCTTTAGTGTCACATGACCCTTCAGAAATTATGCTGATTTGGTGCTCAAGAATTATTTTTTATTTTAAACACTGAACAAAATTGTCAGCTTAATATAGAAACGAACACTTTTTAAAGATTCCGTAATAAATATACATTTTAAAATTATATTATTTATTTGAAGTAGAAACCTTTGTACGACTATGAATGACTGGATGTCGCTTTTGATCAATTTAACCCTTTAACTGTCACTCCCATTTTTGAACACAGACATAAAAATGCATTATCCACATATTTTTTTTAGAATTCATGAATGAAAACATTTTGTAATATGATTCTGATGTATATTTTCCGTGGTAATGCAATGTCTGATTTTTAAATGCCTTTCAAAGGATGAATTTTGAGATTTTAAGTTTTGACCTGATATATCATTTCTTATGATATCTAAAGCGTGATAGGGAAAAAGGCTTTTGTGACAAAGGTCAGAACTCATGTTATGATGTAGATTTTTTAAGTTGCACTCTTGACATATATTAATCTATTACTTTTCCGACATAATTTCTAACACAAAAATATGGTAAAACATCTATTTAGAAGTCTTAGACCTTTCCAACGATGTATAGTTTGTCATGATTAGATTAGGATTTGTTTGTAATATGGTGAAGTTAACTTAGGCGTCCCACTGGAGAGATGGTGAGAGTTAAAGGGTTAATCCAACCTTTCAGAAGTACAGTATTTATACTGCAACTAAACTATTGCCTTGTTATTGCTCCCTAAATAAATAGGTTTCTAAGGTTCTCAGATATTGATTTTTCTTGTTTAATGCTCATGTTTGGATTTGCTCTGGAACAAGATACAGTTATAAAGATGGTAAACCTTTTTTTATTTTCCCTGCAGGGAGAATTTGAAACTGGGAAATATAAATGCTTGATATGTAAGAAAGAATTCAACTCTGAAAGTGGAGTCAAGTACCACATTAATTCCATTCATTCTCAGGTAACACAATACTTAATTTTCTTGTATTCTATGCTCTTTATAGATCATAAAAATATCTTTTTTAATAATAAATATTCTCACTGTTATTATTTTACACAGGATTGGTTTGTCGTTCGATCCAAGTCTAAGAGTTCAAAGCTAGATAAACTTAATAAAACTCTGCCAAAGGAAGATTCCGTGAGGTGTCCAGACCTCAGTTTTCCCCAGGTACCCAGCACCTGGCAGGATAGACAGACGTCAGCGGTGCCCATGTCAAGTGGAACAGCAACCCCGGGAAGAGTGGAAACAAAGAGGAAGGAGGGGCAAAACAAACAGAAGGAGAAGGAAAGCAGACAGGAGAAAGACTGCTATGAGTTCAGCGGCAGTGACAGTCCCAGCAGTAGCAGCAGTAGTGAGAGCTCCAGCAGCGAGTCAGAGGCCGAGGACTCAGCAACACACACACATGACAAATGGGCCCTCAGCAGGCCCCTTACAAAGCAAGTGGCTAGCCAGCAACCTGGGAGTGATCCATAAACCAGTCCTGCTTCTTTTCTGAATATGGGGTTACTCCAGTGTTCACCTCCAAAGATTAAAGTAATACATTATCATTCACTTGTATGTAATGTATATTTGTAGAATTTGCAGAATTGTGCTTCCCTTTTTTATTGACCAGAAGGACTGCATATATTAAAAGGCCACATGCAAACAATGTAAAATGTCTTTGAAAGTAATATCACAATTTGACTTTATTTATTTCATTTTAGGAATAAAATGTGAGCCATGTATATGGAATGTAGTAGAGCATTTACGTTTATTTTTCTGTAAGCTCATGCTCAGTACCTGTAGTTTCACAGTGGACCTGTGTCCGACTTTATTAAAGCAGTTGCATGTAACAATGTTCATGAATGCTGGTATTTTTTTGTGATATCAAGTGTGACTCTGACACCACAGAAATTATGCTCTGTACAAGCTGAATTTGTGACGGCGATTTATGCTGTATTGACCTTTAGTTTGAAGGTACAGTACATAGTGTTTTAAAATAAATGTCCCTGCATGTCAGGGAAAGAAAATGAGTTTGTTAAAGTTTGTTGCATTTAAAAGCAGTTGTCTTGATTTGAATTAAAATCCATGAAATGTGTTTGTCTTTTGAGGTCTTTCTTCATTATATAGTATATATAATATAGTATAGTATAACATTATATAGTATATACAATAATGCTATAAATAAAAACATTGAAATTATATTAATAATAATTATTAATAATTTTAAAACTATTAATACTTTATTATTATTATTATTGTACATTTTATATATATATACACTACCGTTCAAAAGTTTGGGGTCAGTAAGACTTGTAATAGTCTTTAAAGAAGTCTCTTATGCTCATCAAGGCTGCATTTATTTGATTAAAAATATAGAAAAAAACAGTAATATTGCAAAATGTTTTTACAATATAAAATAATGTTTTTTATTTTAAAATACTTTAAAATAGAATTTATTCCTGTGATGAAAAGCTGAATTTATATCAGCTGTTACTCCAGTCTTAAGTGTCACATGATCCTTCAGAAATCATTCTTCATGAATAACAAGTTTAAAAAGTACAGTGTTTATTCAAAATATAAATATTTTATAACAATGTAAATTATTTATTATTAACTTTTAATAAACTTTTAATTATTAACTTAATACATCCTTGGTGAATAAAAGTATTAATTTCTTAAAAAAACAATAAAAATGTACTGACCCCAAACTTTTGAACGGTAGTGTATATATATATATATATATAGATAGATATAACAAAAATTATTTTTGTAGAAGTATTATAAAAATTCTATTATTATATTATAATAATTCTAAACAAAGCCGCAGTATTCCAGTGCGCGACACTTTATGCCCTGCTATTATTCGGGTTTTATTATTTTATTTTATTTTTTTATTAATGCCATAACATTTCACAAGTACAAAACCACAACAGCCTCAAAAAAATAAAGGGCAAAATGCAAAAAAATAAAAATAAAAATAAAATAAAATAATAATAATAATAATAATAATAATAACAATAATACAAGATAGAAAGTAAAATAAATATAAACTCAAAAACGAATAACTAAATAATTAAGGTAAACCAGAGGGGGAAAATTACACAAGGTTAAACACTGAAAGCCATTTTGACTTTTGATTAATTTTTTGTTTTTTATGCCCATCAAAGTCAAAGCGTTAGAATTATAGTCAAACAGAAAAACTGACAGTGCTGGTCTCTATTTACTTGTACATATGATTATAAAGTACTCTACTCTGCTTGACCACATTGATACCACCTCGTGGTCAGGCGGGATCACGCACAGATTTAAAAACCTCCTTGGCGGCAGTGTTGGATAGAGGGCGGTAGTGAGCAAGCAAGGTCATAAGGCGAGCGTTACAACATGGCGGCGACGGCAAGCTGATGTGTCAAAATGCTATAGCAGAAGAGTGGCGTGGAAATCAGCAAATTTAGGTACAGCGCAACTGAACACTAACGTTTTATAGTAAATCGGGATCGGAACACGTTGTATCTTGCTGGAATCTGACTGTGGTGAGTGTTTCATTGTGTCGAGAGCGTTGGATTCGAACCCGCGTGAATCATCTACTGTGTGGTTGAAGGAAAGAGTGGACGATCAGGCTGAGCCACTGTTAAAACCCGTCAGTCTGGAGAAAAAGCCCATGTCTTTCCTGTGCTGTCCTAGTCTGGTAGCAAGTCTTTTGAGACTATTATAAAGTTGTATTGTAGAAGGTAACATTACTGGTCTTCAGAAGGAACATCACTCAAGGCAGTATTTATTTATTTTACAAACCGTTTGATGCTGAGTGGAAGCTTTCTACAGCGTGAAACGTATTTATTTCTTTATTTTGCAGCAGGAGATTTAACTAGGAGATGTTTAGCAAAGCTTAATGTGCTATAAACAAGTCGCCTGTCATCGCTACTTTGCGCATGCGTGGATTTACTACTGTACTTTACTACTGAGTTATTCTGTTATCACACTAACAAAACTGTGATAATACCATGGTTTATGACTTTGTAATACCATGGAAATTGTTTGAAAACACTGTTATTTAGAGGAATATATTGTAATATTTGAGGAGAATACATTTTGTATAAAAAATCTGCTTTTTTCTTTACTTCTAGACTGTGCTGGCAGCAGTTTCTGTGGAAGAAGAGGTATTAATGGCAGCTGCTGCCCTGAAGCTGGGCGAGCAGAAAGGCGAAAAAATGGGGTTGCCATGTGAAAAGGATACAGATGACAAACCAGCACAGATTAACCATGAGGGTGAAGGAGCAACTCAGGATTCAGGTGAAGTTCTTGACTCTTTAGAGTCGCAGAAGATGGAGTCAGAGATGCAAATGGCTGCTAAACATTGTTACATAAATTGCTACAATAGTATCATTAAGATATTATTATAGTTTTGAATCAGCTTTTGATATACACTACCAGTCAGAGATTTTTAGTTCACCAAGTATGCATTTATTTGATCCAGAGTACAGCAAAAACCGTACAGTTTTGAAATATTTTTACTATTTAAAATAACTGTTTTCTGTTTGAATATATTTTGAAATGTAATTTATTCCAGTGATTTCAAAGCTTTTCCAATCACATGATCCTTCAGAAATCATTCTAATATTCTGATTTGCTGCCCAAAAAAACATTTATTATTTTTATTATTATTATATGTGACCCTGGACAACAAAACCAGTCTTAAGTTGCTGGGGTGTATTTGTTGCAATAGCCAAAAGTACATTGTATGGGTCAAAATTATTGAGTTTTCTTTTATGGCAAAAATCATTAGGAAATTAAGTAAAGATCATGTTCCATGAAGATATTTTGTAAAATTCCTACTGTAAATATATGAAAACTTAATTTTTGATTAGTAATACACATTGTTAAGAACTTTATTTGGACAACTTTAAAGGCAATTTTCTCAATATTTTGATTTGTTTGCACCCTCAGATTTCAGGTTTTAAAATAGTTGTATCTCGACCAAATATTGTCCTATCCTAACAATTTATTTATTCAGCTTTCAGATGATGTATAAATCTCAATTTTGAAAAATTGACTCTTATGACTGGTTTTGTGATCCAGGGTCACATATATGTTGAAAACTTAATAAGACTCTTAATAAGAAACATATTTTTCAGTTTTTTTATGAATAGAATGTTCAGAATAACAGCATTTATCTGAAATAGAAATTTTTTTAACATTATAAATGTCTTTATCATCACTTTTGATCAATTTAAAGCATCCTTGATAAATGAAAGTATTCATTTCTATCATTTCTTTCCCAAAAAGAAAAAAAATAGTACTGACTCAAAGTTTTTGAATGGGATAGTCAGTGTATAATGTTAAAAACACTTTTTACTTTTTTAGATTTCTATTCATCAAAAAATCCTGAAACAATGTACTCAGCTGTTTTAAATATTGATGATAATAATAATAAAAATAATAATAAATGTTTCTTGAACAGCATATCAGCATATTAGAATGATTTCTGAAAGATGTGACACTGAAGACTGGAGTAATGATGTTGAAAATTTAGCTTTGATCACAGGAATAAATTACATTTTAAAATATATTCAAACAGAAAGCAGTTATTTTAAATGGTAAAAATATTTTTGCTGTATTTTGGATGAAATAAATGCAGGCTTGGTGTTGAGCAGAAGAGAATTCTTAAAAAAAAAAAAACATTAAAATCTTACTGTTCAAAAACTTTCGACTAGTAGTGTATTTTTTCATTTATATAATTCTTTTTTTTAATATCTAATAGGAAATGCATCTATTCCTACATCATTCTTTGAAACATTTTTTATTGTGACTGGCTTTCTTAGGACAAACACCTAGCTCTGAGGTTCCCCCAGGTGTGGATCAGAAAAACCCGCTTAATACAGAGGGAACCCAAAAGAAGCAAGAATCTAAGGCAAAGACGCCCGCCAAAAGGAGAAGAAAGGAAATCGTTCCACAAACTCCACCACAACATGACAATTCAGCAGTCTCTGATACTTCTGAACTCACTTCTAGTGGCCGGCCCAAGAGGAGAGCTGCTAAAGTGTATGCTTTTTAGTTGTATGCAGTTTCCAAAAATCCATACAGCATGCTGTATGCAAAATGTACAACTGCTTGCATTAAAACTGGTCATTAAACAGCAGTCACATAAACACACACACACACACAATAACAATCACAACATATATTTAGGAGACATTACTACTGTGTTCAGTTTGTAGATTACAACATATAATATTTCTCCTGAAAGCAATGCATTGCAATTCTGCAGCAGAGCAAGTCATGTTTCTCCAGAATAATCAATAGACAAATTAAACATTCTGATCAGGAATTGAACTCAGGTTATTCCACACATCAGGCAACAATCTTACCATTGAGCTACCCACAAAGTGTCTTTTTTTGGATACAAAAACATAGATAGAAAAACAAAAACGTAGATAGAAACAGAAAATTGAATTTTAACTAAACGGTTTTGGCACATTCACACAGCATTTCAACACAAAAACCTGCATCTTGACATATTGAATTAGGATGTGATTTGTTGTGATCATCTGCAAGTTTTGCCATGATGTTGTTAATAATCAGCTCTTTTCCATCTTGATTAGTGCTTTAGATTATCTCCACAACCTTGCCAAGGATCTTGGTGCTCCATCAGAATCCTCCACGAAAAATACGTCCAAGTCGGGTGAAGCGGATGGCGCTGACCAGAAAAAGAAAACGCCAAGAGGGACGAAAAGAAAAACTCCGGCTGATGAAAGCGACTTGGATGACGATGAGGACTTTTCTCCAGGAAACGACGAAGAGGAGGAAGACGACGAAGAAGATTCTGAGCCAGACTTCAGCTTGACCGTGGAGCGCAGATTATCCAGACCATCCAAACCATCCAGCAGACCATCCAGTAGACCATCCAGCAGACCACCCAGAGGAAATTATGTAAGTTTATAATCTGATACTTAATAAACCTTTTGCACTGTTGGATGATTTTGACATTGATTTCCATATATGCATTGTCTAATTTAGCAATTGTGTTATGCTCAATAGCATTGTCTGCTTCCAAACGGACTGGCTAACAATGTCATGGAGCCTGTTTGGAACTGTTTTAGTAGGACCAAAAAATTGTAAGCCATCCTTTTTTCACAAGATGATGTAAAAAGTAACAATTCATATTATCTGTATCACTTGTATCTTAATAATGCTTGTCTTTCCTTCACCAAATGCTCTTGCTAGCCGGGATGAAAACCTTTCCCCCTGGGTATTTCCGGAGTGGATTCCTTCTGCCAAAGATTGGCATTTTCTGTCTAACAGGTATTAGTGTAGCTAATACCATATGATATTAATGGAATCCAAGAAATCTTCATTTCAACATTGTCTTGTTTCAATTAACAGTGAGGCTGAAAAATATTTACCCCAAGAGAAAGAATCTGCTTCTTTTACCTTTACGCGGGAAAACATCAAGGGACAGATCAATCTGCAAACAGTGAAGAGGTAAGCTATCATTAAAGATATCGTACGGTTTCCACTAATCTCATTTACACTGACAGTGATGATTAAATCATTCAGTTGGTTTCTAGTAGGGAAATGAATGACACTGACAGTTGCTGTCATTGTCTCTTCTGTGCAAACGATTGTTGCCATTATTATTATATGATAGGTTACAATTAATTTGTACCATATCTTTTTTTGTCATTTTAACCCCTTTGACCTAAAATGTTTACTTGAGGTACCCACCAAGAGTTAATATTTGAATAATTTATCAGCACATTTGCATGTTTAATAATAAAATTCATGGTTCTCTACAGTTTATAGTTGCCTTTTTCAACAAATACGTATTTATAAATATATTGTTCTTTTTTTAACCTTAAAATAATTTATTTTTTAATAAATAATTATTTGTAATTATTGGCTTTTCATCAACTGCTAATTCCAAAACGTCATTTTAGACCGAGTAACAATGCTTGAGCCGTTGATAGCAATTAATAGCTATATGGGTAAAGTTTGAGAACAAACTTTAAGTTGGCTTGAGAAAGCCTAGCCTGAAACTTTGAAGCAGTTGTTAAAGTATGAAAGTTGATGCTGATAACATGTTCATGTTCATTCTGGCATGATTTAATACATTGTTTACATAATTTAACATGTTGTTAGCATGTTTTAGCATGATTACCATGTTGTCTGCATTTTTACAGGCTGATTACAATGTTGTTAGCATGATTAGTACGTTGTTAACATGTATCTAGCATGATTAGTACGCTAATAGCATTTTGCTACCATGTTTCTAGCATGATTAATATGTTACTAGGATGTTTATAACATGATTAGCATGTTACTAGCATTTTGCTAGCATGACTAGCATGTTGCTAGCATGCTTAGTGTGTTACCAGCATTATTCTATCACGATTAACATGTTACTGGCATGTTATAAGCATGGTTACCAAGATATTAGCACATTGCTAGCATGTTTCTACCATGATTAGCACGTTGCTAGCATGTCATTATAATAATTAGCATGTTACTTGCATGTTGCTAGCATATTGCTAGCATGATTAGCATGTTACTAACATGTTGTTGGCATATTTCTACCACGATTACCATGTTACTAGCATTATTCTATCATGATTAGCATGTTACTAGCATGTTGTTAGCATGATTAACAAGTTACTAGCATGTTACTAGCATGGTTAACAAGTTACTGGCAGATTGCTAGCATGTTTCTGGCATAATTAGGAGGTTGCTAGCATATTTCTAGCATGATTAGCAAGTTACTAGCATGTTGTTAGCATGATTAGCAAGTTACTAGCATGCTATAAGCATGGTTACCAAGTTATTAGCACATTGCTAGCATGTTTCTACCATGATTAGCACGTTGCTAGCATGTCATTATAATAATTAGCATGTTATTTACATGTTGCTAGCATATTGCTAGCATGATTAGCATGTTACTAACATGTTGGCATATTTTTACCACGATTAGCATGTTACTAGCATTATTCTATCATGATTAGCATGTTATTAGCATGTTGTTAGCATGATTAACAAGTTACTAGCATGTTACTAGCATGGTTAACAAGTTACTGGCAGATTGCTAGCATGTTTCTGGCATGATTAGCACATTGCTAGCATGTTATTACCATGATTAGCAAGTTACTAGCATGTTATAAGCATGGTTACCAAGTTACTAGCACATTGCTAGCATGTTTCTACCATGATTAGCACTTTGCTAGCATGTTGTTATAATGATTAGCATGTTACTTACATGTTGCTAGCATATTGCTAGCATGATTAGCATGTTACTAACATGTTGTTAGCATGAATAGCAAGTTACTAACATGGTTACCAAGTTACTAACACATTGCTAGCATGTTTCTAGCATGATTAGCACATTGCTAACATGTTATTACTGTGAATAGCATGTTACTTACATGTTGCTAGCATGTTTCTAACATGATTAGCATGTTACTAACATGTTGTTAGTATATTTCTACCACAATTAGCATGTTACTAGCATTATTATATCATGATTAGCATGTTACTAGCATGTTGTTACCATGATTAGCAAGTTACTAGTATGTTATAAGCATGGTTACCAAGTTACTAGCATGTTGCTAGCATGTTACTACCATGATTAGCACTTTGCTAGCATGTTATTATAATGATTAGCATTTTACTTACATGTTGCTAACATATTGCTAGCATGATTAGCATGTTACTAACATGTTGTTAGCATGAATAGCAAGTTACTAACATGGTTACCAAGTTATTAACACATTGCTAGCATGTTTCTACCATGATTAACACTTTGCTAGCATGTTATTATAATGATTAGCATGTTACTTACATGTTGCTAACATATTGCTAGCATGATTAGCATGTTACTAACATGTTGTTAGCATGAATAGCAAGTTACTAACATGGTTACCAAGTTATTAACACATTGCTAGCATGTTTCTAGCATGATTAGCACATTGCTAGTATGTTATTACCGTGAATAGCATGTTACTTACATGTTGCTAGCTCGTTTCTAACATGATTAGCATGTTACTAACATGTTGTTAGTATATTTCTACCACAATTAGCATGTTACTAGCATTATTCTATCATGATTAGCATGTTACTAGCATGTTGTTATCAAGATTAGCAAGTTACTAGTATGTTATAAGCATGGTTACCAAGTTACTAGCACGTTGCTAGCATGTTTCTACCATGATTAGCACTTTGTTAGCATGTTATTATAATAATTAGCATGTTACTTACATGTTGCTAGCATATTGCTAGCATGATTAGCATGTTACTAACGTGTTGATGGCATATTTCTACCACGATTAGCATGTTGCTAGCATGTTGTTAGCATGATTAACAAGTTACTAGCACATTGCTAGCATGTTTCTTGCATTTCAAAAGAGCAGCATTTAAAAAATTTTGAACAGTACTGTATATGTGTACTTGTATATATAATGTTGTATGCGAATCTGCAGGTTTGAATCATTGCCACATCATTCTGAGCGCTGGGATGCTCTGTTCTTTGTGGGGGGTCCTGTGCGGTCCTTGGAGTGGTGCCCATGTCCTGACGGGGCGGCAAAGAGACAGTATGCCGCCATCTACTGCCACAAGGGCATGGACGACGAACACAAAATCAATAAGCTACACACAGGTCCTGCCTTACTGCAGCTGTGGGACATCGGAAACCTTCAGTGCAAAAGCAGGTGATAAGACACGTACAGATGGGCTTTAAAGGATTAGTTCACTCCAGAATTAAAATTTCCTGATCATTTTCTCACCCCTGTGTAATTAAAGATGTTCATGTCTTTCTTTCCTCAGTCAAAAAAAAAAAAAATTAAGGTTTTTAAGAAAAAAAATACAGCAGGATTTTTCTCTATATAGTGGACTTCAATAGGGATCAGTGGGTTGAAGGTCCAGATTGCAGTTTCAATGCAGCTTCAAAGAGCCCGACATGAGGAAGAAGGGTCTTGTGTAGTAAAACATTCTGTCATTTTCTAAAAAAAAAAAAAATACAAATGTATACGCTTTAACCACAAATGCTCGTCTGGAATCGTGTCGAGCCCCTTTGAAGCTGCACTGAAACTGCAATTTGAACCTTCAGCCCGTTGATCCCTGTTGAAGTTCACTATATGGAGAAAAATCCTGCATAGTTTTCCTCAAAAACCTTTCTTTTCGACTGAAGAAAGAAAGACATGAACATCTTGGATAAGATGGGGATGAGGAAATTATCAGGAATTTTAATTCTGGAGTGAACTAATTGTTTAAGAGGAAATGTTGGGTTTTACAATAAAATAGTAATTTTGGACTTTGGACTTTCCCCCCACTTCAGGCCCTCAACTGTTCCTCATCTAGCATATGCTTTGGCGTTAGATGATGGATGCATCTGGAATATAAGGTGGTGTCCTGCGGGAGCCTGGGAGCTGCCCTCTACCAGCAGAAAGGTACGAAATGACATTAAACCAAAAAAGTCTAAGATTATTTATTTATAAAGAGAAAAGGCTAAGTTTTTATTAAACAAATGCATTAAAATTATGCAAAACAATGTGTTTTTCATTTTTCCTAGGCTCCACAAATGCCTAGATTAGGGGTTCTAGCAGCAGCTTTTTCTAATGGAACCATTGGTGTCTACAGTCTTCCACACCCAGAAGCCCTTGCAGCACACCATCAGAGTAAAGGTGAGTAAATGGTGAACTGCATAGCCTGTGCATTTTACTTTTTTTTAGCATTCAGGTCCACTTGAAATGGTTGTTCCAAAGGCAGTCAACATTTAGTTTTACATTTTCACTCTCTCTGTCTCTAAAGACTGTTTTTTATAACAGAGATGTCCAGTCTTGCTCCTAGAAAGCCACCTTCCTGCAGAACTGAGCTCCATCCCCAGGTGTTCAGGGTTACTTGATAATTAAAGCAGGTGTGTCAGAGCAGGGCAGCACCAGAAGCGTGCAGGATGGTAGCTCTGCAGGAGCAGGGTTGGAGATTCCTGCTCTGCTGGAATGTACTGACTCCTAATTTAGAAACTCCCAGTGCATTCATGTGCAATGTGTTGGTGTTTCCAGAAGAGGGCAGCACAAGACAGAAGAGCCTTAAGTCAAGTGCTATAATGCATTTTCCCATTACTACTAAACACACACTAATCTATCTTGTATGATGTCTTTGTTTAATTTTCACAAATATTGGAAACAGAACACTGAATTTCCTGAAATTGTTTGGAAGATTAATTGATTAACTGCTTTCTTCTTTTTGTCTTTCTTTCTTTAAGAATACTAAAACTAATAATAATACATATTATATAATTGTTATTAATAATAATGATTAACTTTTAATATTTATTATTATTATTATGATGGAATGAATAGATGAACTGGTCAAATCAACAAAGAACAATAATTATTAATCATTAATGGCCAATAATAATAATTACAAATAATGATTAGTAATATGTAATGATTATTACAAATAATTAGTAATACAATAAATATTATTATTTATATAATATGAAAAATTATTATTATTAAAAAATATTATTATGATTAAGATTATTATTGTTGTTGTTGTTGTTTTTTGTCGACTTACAATATAAGTCAAGCTTTTATTATTATTATTGAATGAATAGTTATAATCAAATTAAATGAATGTAAGACCAATAATTATTACTATTATTATTATAAATGATAAATATTATAAATATAATTATTAAATATATTTTTGTTGTTGTTTTTGTTGTTCTTATTTTACTCTTAAGTCTACTTAAGATATAAGTCAAGCTTTTATTATTATTATTGAATGAATGAAAATATGAATCAGTGAAATCAAATTATTATAACAAGACCAAGAACCATTATAATTAATTAATTAATTAATTAATTTAATACAAATAATAAGAATATATGTTTATAATAGTAACGATAATAATAATGATAATTATTATTATTATTATTATTTAATAATAATATGATGGTATTTATTTAATATTTATATACTAATAATTATTATATTATTATAAATAATTATTATTATTATAATAATCATCATTATTAGTAGTATTAATATTAGTATTTCACCCTTTAAGTCTACTCATGGTATAAGTCAAGCTTTAGTATTTTACATCAGGATTTTGAACAAATTTTTTTTTAAGCTATTCAGGCACAGAAATTTGGATTATTCTGCAAATAATAAATACATAAATATTATTATTATTATTATATAATGAATGATGATTATTATATAATAATAATAATTATTATTATGTATTATTTATATAATAATAAATGCATAAATATAAATACATATTATATTATATTATATTATATTATATTATATTATATTATATTATATTATATTACCCTTTAGGTCTACTTACAGTATAAGCCAAGCTTTAATACTTTAAAACAGGGTGTCAGACAAATATTTTTTAAGCTTTTTAGGCACATAAACGTGGATTATTATGCAAATAATAAATAAATAGATAAATATTATTGTTATTATATAAATAAATAATAATAAAAATAATAATTATTAGATAACAATAATATTTATTATTTCTATAATATTATATTATATTATATTATATTATATTATATTATATTATTTTACCCTTTAAGTCTACTTACAATATAAGTCAAACTTTAGTATTTTACAACAGTATTTCAAACAAATATTGTTTTGAAGCTATTCAGGCACATAAATGTGGATGAGGGGATTTTAATTTATTTCATTGCACATCTCAAGGCCTCATGCTCTGATAAAATGGCCAGCGTAGGCTGATTGTCCCACGGGAGCTCATAATGGCCTCTCCTCAGGGAGTGCTGGGAACAGACTGATGACCTGCCATCCGCCGCATCATTCTCTGTTTTCCTCTTTTCTTTCATTCTCTTAAACACACATTATCTGTACTGTTTGTGTGTGTGTGTTTGCAAAAGATTATCCTCCCAGGGCTTCTCATTTATCACGGTCACAGAAAGAGAGCCAGAAAAAAGCAGGGAGGGTCTAGTGCCTATTTGAGTTTCACTGCCTTCAGCCCGTTTGATTAGCAGCCCTTTGCACAGCAGTGAAATGCCGCTTATCTACAGTTATACTGATCTCTCCTCCCAGCTGAGTCTGCTTTATAAGCTATTGACCGTTTTGCAAGCAAAAAGCATATTTTTCCAATGACCATGGAACCATATCAATGTATTCCGACTGAACGAAATTCTTGGGAAGAAACGTGTATATAGCAAGCACTTTAATGGATGATGCAGCTTTTTAATGTTGCAGAATTCAAATTACATGCATTAAATGTGAATGTTAATGAATAGCTTTTCTACAAGTATGATATACAGCCAATTGACAATTATGAATGATGGCAACAAATAACGAGACATTGAGAAAGAGAAAGACTAGTGTGTGTATGTTTACTGACTGTGTCCAGATGCCAGCCTTGGGTTAACATGATGAATGCACATCATAATTTAATTGAACGAGCATACAGCCTACCAATCCATCATATCTCAAGAGCAGATAATATATTTATACTGAGTGATGTAGTCTGCTGGTTAAAGATCAAAGCTGCCAATTGAAAGGTTGCAGGTTGAACCTGGTAAGAAGCTGGCCATTAACTATTTCCATTATAGCAATGAGACCTCATTTGTAACTCGTGTAGCAGTCTTGTTTAAACATTATGGAAACATTTCTCCTTTATGTTGTGCCTAACAGCACACTTTACCTGCAGTAAAATCATTGTTTATTAATCTAATACATTGTGTTACGATACAGTAATGCAAAATTGTGTTTGCTATGTTCTTGTATATTTTGAAATATATTGAATATGTGCAGAGCATTAATTAATATTTGAATAAAATGTAGTTTTATAAAAATGCAAATAATCATATTTATTACACAATATCTGTTCAAATGTTTAAGGTAGTTTTTTTTTTTTTGTTGTTGTTTTTTTTTTTGAAAGAAATTAATACTTTTATATAGCATTAAACTTCCTGTTCCTGACAAAGTATCAGTTTTCACCAAAAAAAAAAAACACAAACACAGGTGGTTTCATTGATTTATAAAATTGAAATCTAATATTATTTAAATGAAAAAGAAAACAAAAAATGAAATGTTATTTAAATATTGAATAAATATAATTTAATTAACAAAAACTTACAATTTCAATAAATATTTAATATTTTAAGTAAAATTGAATAATAACTTAATAATAATTAAATATGGTGTCATTTAAATAAAAATAATCTTATTAAATATGTTTTAACAAGAATATAGAATATTATAATATATAATAATATATATTATATAAAATATGCACATGCACGTTCATCCATTTGAGTAATAAACTTTGCCGTCCTCATCTTTTATTATGCATATATTTTTATTGTTTAGTTGTCTTTATGTTAATTAATATTTTGTTAATATTTTATGTGCATTTTTTCCCCATTTTATTTATTCTTATTTATTGTTTTTGTAGCTTTTTGTTTTACTTTTGATTTAATTTAATCATTTATTTTGCTTTTATTTGACTTTGTTTCGTTTGTTTTTAATATTATTTTTTTAATTATTTAGTTGTCCTTAATTTAGTATCCTATAGCTTTTTAAAAGGAAGCTTTTGTTTTATTTATTTTCATTTTGTTTTATTGGAATGAGTTTTTATGTGTTTTTATTTAGTTTTTGCTTAGGTATTTATTTATTAATATTTATTTAATATTTATTGTGCAAAAATGCAAAGAAACACGTTTTTAGTTTTAGTTTAGTTTTTTTTTTTTTTTTTAGATTTTTGTTTGTTTTATTTTTAGCATTTATTTGGATTTATTTAATATTTTTGTTTGTCTTTTTCTTTTTGTTAAGTTTTCTTTAATTTACTTTTTTTTGCTTTTTAAAAATGTTTGTTGTTTTATTTCATTTAATTTTGTTTGTTGGAATTAGTTTTTTGTTTATGTATTTTTTTGTTTTTTATTGCTTTGTATTTTGTTTTTGTTTAGGCTTTTATTTATTAATATTTTGTTAATATTTATTGTGCATATAAATGTTTTTTTTTCTTTTTTTACATTTTACTTATTCTTATCCTTTTTGTTTTTTAGCTTTTTGTATGTTTTGTTTTATTTTAATAATTTATGTTGCTTTTATTTGACCTTTTATTATTATTTTTATTATTTAATTTTCCTTAATTTTGTTTTCTATTGCCTTTTTAAAAATAAGTTTTTGTTGTTTTATTTAATTTAATTTTGTTTTATTGGAATGAGTTTTAATGTGTTTTTATTTTGTTTTTGCTTAGGCATTTATTTATTAATATTTTTATTATTTTTTTATTTATTTATTTTGCTTTTTGTTATTATGTAAAATACTTTTTAACATGCTTTTAAATACACTGTTATGCACATCCTCATCCGTATGAGTAACAAACTTTCTGTTACCCTTAATATACTAGTAAACAAGGGCCATTTTATTTTCGTCCTCACTATTTATCATTCAGACATTCAGCTTTTGTACTAGATTTCTCTAGTTACTGAGTCGTGATACGGTCCATCCTTCTGGTCCCTCTGGGGCCCTCTGTGTGGTAGACTTAGGCCCTGCTCCACTAGAGATAAGAAACCAACTGTCCACGTTCATTAATGAACCATCTCTGTTTCTTCAGTGCTGCCAGTGCCTTATTCTCTCTGTTTGTGCACTTCTAATTAATTGATCTTACTCTAAGCTTTAATGTTTTCCTAATTACACTTTCCTGAGCCCAGAAGGAGCTGTTTGGTTGTAACAAATGCTTTCTTTAAAAATCTCTTTCTGTGAACGGACTGAAGCTGTTAGTGTCAATTCTTAGTGGAGTCTTAAAAAGGGAATTTAAGAGAGAGAATTCCTGGTTGAATGTGCATGAGGTTGGAGGTTGAATGTGCATGGATGGAATGGATTTTGTCCAACTAAAAAGTGCAGTCTGACCTTTCAAACGCTATTCTTTCTCTCGCTGCTCTTTGTATTCCCCCTGTATTCTCCTGATATTACCACAGAAATTGCTTCTTACACTCCACCAGTTTAACATCTCCACACTGGCCCTGGGATGGGCTCAGAAACTATTTCCTGTTGACAGACTGTTTGTGGTTCTTTGCTGGACTGACTCTCCTGAAGTCTTTGGTCAGTGACCCAGCAATGAGCTCTGGCCAAGAACTCTCTCCACCCTCAGGGAACTAACCTTCATTACCTAGTGTACAATCCTTCTCACTGATCTTAGACCTGCTCTTTGGCTTTTATAGCATGTGTGTGTTGCAGAGAGTGTGTTAGAGAGACATTGTGCATATAAAAGCTTTTTTTTTGTTGTTTTTATTCATTTGTTTCTTTTATCTATATCCTCTTTTATATATGTGTGTGTGTGTGTGTGTATATATATATATATATATATATATATACACACTTATTTATCCTTTCAAAATGTTTGGTTGTTGCAGTTGCTTTGCTTGTTTTGTTTTTTTAAATTTTACTTTATTTAATTACATGTTGTTTTATTGGTATTAGTTTTTTGTTTATGTAATTTGTTTTTTGGTTTTTGTTTATTGATTTTCTTTAGTTTGTAATTTGTTTAGGTTTTTATTTATTAACATTTTGTTAATATTTATTGTGCCTATAAATGTAAAGGAACATGTTTTTATTTTTGTTTATTGTTTTTTTTAGCGTTTTACATTTGTTTTATTTTTAGCATTTATTTTGCTTTTATTTGATCTTTTTGTTTGTTTTTAATATTATTTTTGTTGTTTGGTTGTCTTTGATTTAGTTTTGTGTAGCCTATTAGTTGTTGTTTTATCTAATTTAATTTAGTTTTACTGGAATTATTTTGTTGTTGTTGTTTATGTATTTTTTTTTTTTGTTTTATTGCTTTTTTATTTAGTTCTCATTTTGTTTTTGTTTAGGCTTTTATTTATTAATATTTTGGTCATATTTATTGTGTAAATAATTGTAAAGAAACTATTTTTGTTTCATTTTTATTGTTTTTTTAGCTTTTTGTTTGTTTTACTTTCATTTTTTTATCATTTATTTTGCTATTATTTGATGTTTTTGTTTGTTTTTTGTAATATTATTTTATTGTTTTGTTGTCTTTGATTTAGTTGTTTATTGCTTTTTAAAATTTTGTTTTGTTTTGTATAATTCAGTTTAGTTTCATTGTAATTAGTTTTTATGTATTTTTATTTTTGTTTTTGTTTAGGTTTTTATTTATTAATGTTTTGTTTATGTTCATTGTGTATATATATGTAAAGAACATGTTTTCATTTTTGGTTAATTTTTTATTGTTTTTTTTTTAAGTTTATTGATTGTTTTACATTTGTTTTGTTTAGTATTTATTTGATCTTTTGTTGTTTTTTTTTTAATATTTTTTGTTTGATTGTCTTTTTAGTTTTGTATAGTCTTTTTAGTTGTTTTATCTAATTTAATTTTGTTTTATTGGAAATAGTTTTTTGTTTATACATGTATTTTCATTTTTTATTTATTTTTTATTAGTTTTCATTTTGTTTTGTTTAGGCTTTTATTTATTAAATTTATTTTATTGTTAATATTTATTATGTATATAAATGTAAAGGAACATTTTTTTTATTTTTGTTTGATTTTTGTTTTTTAGCTTTTTGTTTGTTTTACTGTAGTTTTTTATAATTTATTTTGTTTTTATTTGATGTTTTTGTTTGTTTTTAATATTTTTTTATTGTTTAGTTGTCTTTAATTTAGTTTTGTGGGGTTCTTTTGGTTTTTGTTTTGTTTAGTATATTTTATTTGGAATGGGTTTTTAATGTATTTTTATGTTTTTTTTAATGCTTATTTAGTTTTTGTTTAGTTTTATTTATTAATGTTTTGTTGACATTTATTGTGCATATAAATGTAAATGAACGTTTTTTATTTTTGTTTATTCTGTATTGTTTTTTTAACTTAATGTTTGTTTTATTTTTGTTTTTGTTTTGATCTTTAATTTTTATGTGATATTTTTGTTTGTTTTTTATTGCTTTTTTGTTTTGGTTTAGTTTTTGTTTTTTGTCTTTATTTATTTATTTATTTATTTATTTTTTTGTTTATTTATATTTTCTTCTAATTTCATGCAAATCACTGTATTATATAAAGCACATGTGCGTTCATTTGAACATTTTTGTACTGTAGATTGATTATTGGTTTGTTTATTGATTGAAAAAGACCCACAGTAGCAATTATAGGACACATTTCAAAAGGCTAGTGATAAAACAGTTAACCACATTCCCATTTCCCATTATGTTCTCGGGTCTGGAGGTTTTATGGTAGATAATTATAAATAGGTTTTCTCCGAAGTGAAAGGGTGTCCCGTAAAAAAAAGGTGACGAGAGAGACGCAGACTCCTCCCTTCTCAATGGAGATAATTTACTGGCTTGTTTTCATCAGACAAGGATCTATAATTGAAATGACAAAAAAGATGCATCGCTACACAGTTGTTAGTGTTTGAGGCCATGAATTTCAGCCGAATACCTGACACCCGTTTCCTCCGGGCCTGTCAATCAAAAAGACCTTAGTCAGCCCAGAGAAAGGGCCCCTGGTCAGGGCTGTCTGCCACGCTGCCAGAATGAGTGGATCAGAGGTGCGACGCTTTATCGACCTAATCGACCCGTCACCCCTCTGTACGGCTCCGAACTAAAGCAGTGCGGCTATATATCACTTCTGCACTTCATACGTACCCTATTTCTACACACAATGTCTGTCCACAGTCTCACACACTTTCATACACGTGACTCTATTCACCACCTCTAGCACTTTTGTTTTATATTGTCAGTTTATTGAGTCAGTTTAATCCAAAAATATGGAAATTCTTTGTCTTTTTTTTTTTTCTTCCAAAAAACATTGATTTTAAACTTCCAGATTTTGCAGTTCTTTAGTACTTTTTGTTTCCAATTAATTCTAATGGTCGAAGAGAGAGTGGAAAATTATCATAAGCAAAAATCCTAAGGATGAAATGACATTACGCTGAACTACTGCTTGTTTACACTTTACTTTATTTCAAATAAGCACATGTCATTTGATCCTTGTTCCTTTGATTGTTTTTCCTGATAAATGCAGTCATGTGTTGACTCGTAATGCTCCAATCTGTAAGTGCACCGCATTGAACGCATTTATGTGTTTTCCAATAGGAGAAAGCAGCCAAGCACCGCTGATATGCCGGGTAGGTCAATATCCACTCTCCCAGCATGCCTCGTTTTCTCACAGATAAGGCCTCAATCTTTGTTTCATTCCACACGTTAAGTGACGTATTACACATTCATTGCGTTAGACCTAAAGCATCTGACTTGAATAGCAAGAGATCACTGGAATGTTTTCTTAAATCTGACGTGTAATTTTCACTGTAGCTCAATTTCACAGTTGAAGTGACTTTTCACTAAAACTGTTCTCGGTATGGCTCCTCTGGGCCGTTTTATGGGCTGTCTACGTAACATTTTCACACATCCAAGAGATGATCTTCTGAAAATTAGCTGTCATGGTAGAAGAGGCTCCTCAAACGAAATGTTGAGTGCAGAGAGGAGAATTAATGCAGACTTTTTTGGATAATGGCAGAAAGAAATAGCTATTGAGTTGACTATTGAGCAAATGTTAAATTGTGATTATCATGAAATCCTTTATTAATTTAATTACTTTATTCATTAATATTAATTATTGATTATAAATAGTGCATATAGATGTAAAGAAATTGTGTATTTTTACATATATACTTTATATTTTATATATAACTGTTGTACACCAATAACGGGTTAGGTCACCCAAACATAAAATTCTGTCATTAATTACTCATCCTCATGTCATTCCAAACCTATAAAACCAAATTAAGATATTTTTGGTGGAATCTGAGAGCTTTTTGAGCCTGCATAAACATCAACTGCTACATTCAAGGCCCAAAAAGGTAGTAAGGACATTGTTAAAATGTTCCATGTGACATCAGTGCTTATTGTTTTTAGTGGTATTTTTGTTTTATTTGCGCACAAAAAGTATTCTCGTAGCTTCGTAAAATTAAGGTTGAGCCACTGATGTCACATGGACTATTTTATCGATGTCCTTACTACCTTTTTGGGCCTTGAACGTGGTAGTTGTGTTGCTGTTTATGCAGGGTCAGAAATTGCTCGGATTTAATCAAAAAATATCTTAATTTGTGTTCTAATGATAAATGAAGGTCTTTTGAAATTAAAGGTCTTTGTTTTTGGAATTACATGTGGTGAGTAATTAATGACAGAATTTTCATTTTCGGGTGAACTATCCCTTTAAAGGAGAAGTTCACTTCCAGAACAAAAATGTACAGATAATTTCACCCCATTGTCACCCAAGATGTTCATGCCTGCAGTCGTAAAGATATTATGCTTTTTGAGGGAAACATCTCAGGAATTTTCACCATATAGTGGACTTCTATGGTGCCTGTGATTTTGAACGTCTAAAATGCAGTTTAAATGCGGCTTCAAAGGGCTCTAAACGATCCCAGCCGAGGAATAAGGGTTTTATCTAGTGAAACGATGCGTTATTTTTAAAAAAAAGTACAATTTATAGACTTTTTAACCTCAGTTGCTCGTCTTGTCTAGCTCTGCGATGCACATGCGTATTTTGTGTAATCCGGGCGAATACAGTTAGGGTATGTCGAAAAACTGTCATCTCATTTTCTCCTCCTAATTTAAAATCGTCCTACATTGTTGTTTTACCTTTTTTTGTAAAGGGAGTTTGATCTTTGCATGTAAAATTTGTAAACACTGGGTCAGTACTTCTGCAGCGATGTAGGATGATTTTGAAGTTGGAGGAGAAAATGAAATGGGAGTTTTTTGACATACCCATGGGACATAACCGTTCATGGGCATGGCAAGACGAGCATTTGAGGTTACAAAGTATGTATATTTTTAAGACCCTTCTTTCTCTGCTAGGATTGTTTAGAGCCATTTGAAGCTGCATTTAAACTGCATTTTGGATGTTCAAACTCGGGGCACCATAGAAGTCCATTATATGGAGAGAAATCCTGAAATGTTTTCCTCAAAAACATAATTTCTGTACGACTGAAGAAAGAAAGACATGAACATCTTAGATGGCAACAGGGTGAATACATTATCTGTACACTTTTGTTCTGGAAGTTAACTACTCCTTTAATTCTTTACTTTTTACAGATGGATGATCAATGTTATATGATCTGTTTTATTGTGTGGTGTTTTTGCAGGTGAAAAAGGTTCTGACTTTGAAGATGGGCTCTAACCAGGCAGATCATAAAGGTCAAAGTGGTTTGTGCTTTGCTATGGATTGGCTCCATGTCAAACCACATAACATCTTGGCTGCTGGCTTCTACGATGGTGATTTCATATGTTTTGTCTATTTGTTCATCTCAATAGAAGTGCTAATTGGTTGGTTTATATTTTATGTCTGTGATTTGTTTCCCTTCACTTTCTCTTTTCTAGGTCTGGTTGGTTTGTGGGATCTTGCTAGTAAATCTACGCTACTCAAAGTCAGGTCTCCAGATGGAGTTGTGTCTCTCTACCCTTACCACTGTTTCCATGCTCATGATGAAAACATCCGGACACTGTGCTGGTGCAGAGCCTCAAGGTGAGAATCATCAGTCTGGCATCATATGTCAGATTAGACAGGCTTTGAGTTTTTTTTTATTTTTTTATTTGTATTAAATTATATGCTCTTCCTTTGAACTTTCTGATTATAGAAGCATCCTGGAATATAGTGGTTTTCATAAAAATATTAAGCAGAATAACTAAGATTTCTTGAGCACCAAATCACCATATTAGAATGATTTCTGAAGGATCATATGTCACTTAAGGCTGGAGTAATGATGCTGAAAATTCAGCTTTGCTATCACAGGAATACAGTTGTGGTCAAAAGTTTACATACACCTTGCAGAATCTGCAAAATTAAATTATTTTAGCAAAATAAGAGGGATCATTTTTTATTTAGTACTGACCTGAATAAGATATTTCACATAAATTAAGTTTACATTTAGTCCACAAGAGAAAATAATAGTTAAATTTATTAAAAAATACCTTGTTCAAATATATTACATACATTTAATTCTTAATACGGTGTTACCTGAATGATCCACAGCTGTGTTTTTTTTTTTTTTTTTTTTTTTTTTGTTTGTCCTGAACAGTTAAACTGCCTGCCTTCAGGTCCCACAGATTCTTTGGTTTTTCAGCATTTTTGTGTATTTGAACCCTTTCCAACAATGACTGTATGATTTTGAGATCCATCTTTTCACTCTGAGGACAACTGAGGGACTCATATGCAACTATTACTGAAGGTTCAAATGCTCACTGATGCTTCAGAAGGAAACGTGATGCATTAAGAGCCGAGGGGTGAAAACCTTTTGAATTTGAAGATCAGGGTAAATTTAACTTACTTTGAATTATGGGAAACATGTAAGTAGCTTCTGTAGCTTCTGAAGGGCAGTACTAAATGGAAAAAAATATGATATTTAAGCAAAATAAGAAAAATGTACACATCTTCGTTCTGTTCAAAAGTTTACACCCCTGCCCTAATGCATCATTTTTCCTTCTGAAGCATCAGTGAGCGTTTGAACCTTCTCTCGTGGACTATATGTAAACATCTCTTATGTGTGAAATATCTTATTCGGGTCAGTACTAAATGAAAAATAACAAGCATTTTGTATGATCCCTCTTATTTTGGTAAAATAATTTACATTTTGCAGATTCTGCAAGGTGTATGTAAACTTTTGACCTCAACTGTAAATTACATATTAAAATGATATTCAAATAGAAAAGCAAATTTTGATAATATTACTGTTTTTATCAAATGAATGCAGAGACATTTAAAAAATAGTTAAAAATCTTAGTTATTCTAAACTTTAAACAGTACTGTAAGTTTGTTTAAAAAGAAGATTCTTGATCTTACCAGAATATAACCTGTGAAAAATTTTTATGCTTTTTGTTATGCCTGATAAATTTGATTGTAGCATCAAGCATCATTTACTTCATTGGTATTCGTAGTGTATTTAAATCTTCATGTTTGACATTAGCTGTATGATATTCGTGCTATGATACAACCCACCCGTGGAGTTTTCTCATTTAGTATCAGAGAAGCAGTCTAGATCAAATACATTACCATTCCAATCATGTATTGTTTCAGCATCAGCAGTTTCGGTAGCCTGCTCTTAGCACTTACATTTAAAACATTGTGACCTTAGAAGAGACTCCTGTAAGTGGCATTAGAGAAGTTCATTTGGAAAATGACACCCTATCCCACTCACCACAGGGGGCTAGTGAAATCAAGATTTCTTATGTTGATATATATTTTTCTTGTTCTTTATACTCTCACGATGTGACTGCTTGTGTAGAATTCAGATGTACCTCAACCTCAGAAAAAGCAGAGAAGTCTCTGTCATTGCTGTGAAGGGTTGCAATTTGTATGCATGCACCAAATTTGAAGCATTCAAGCAAGAGAGTTGAAGGGGGGGGATCAGCTGTCTCTTCTGCCCTTTTACTGTCCAGATGCATAGAGGAGAAATACACAGTGAACTTACATAACTTACATTTAGTGTTGGGCGATATGCTCAGTTTTCATATCGTCCTATCGTCAGCCTGTGAGATCGCTGATACACGATATTATTGTGCTAATTCATTTAATTATTTACCTAATTGGTTTCATTGCCGGCAAATGAACCAACACCAGCATAAGGCTAAAAGCAGTCTAATGTTTTCAATATGACTTAATTTGTGTTTAACATGATAACAATTTAATAGAAACATTGTAAGTTACTAATGCTAACATTTCCTTAGTTATTCAAAAAGCAGCTACAGAAAACGAGCAAAGAACATTTACATTATCAAAGAACATCATCACTGACTTGCCTAGCGTGAATTTATGCATTTTACAAAACACGCCCGGTCCCAGAAGTAAATACAACAGTTACATCTCTGTACGATGAATACATTTCTTACCCCTTATTTACACTGCACATGTCTGTGGTGAGAAGGGGGGCCTTCTCCAAAACAATTACAGATTGCATTTTTTTGGGAATGGTGTGACGTAGTGGTTAAGGCTGGTAATTAGAAGCTTACTAGTTTGATCATTGCACATTGCAAGCACTTAAAGAGATAGTTCACCCAAAAATGAAAATTATGTCATTTAATAACTCACCCTGTCGTTAATCTTCAGAACACAAATTAAGACCCTGCATAGACAGCAACGCAACTGAAAAGTTTCCAGGCCCAGAAAGGTAGTAAGAATATCGTTAAAATAGTCCTTGTGACATCTGTGGTTCAACCGTAATATTATGAAGCTAAGAGAATACTTTTTCTGTAAAATAACGACTTTATTTAATGATTTCTTCACGAGAGTACCACAACACATTGAAAAAAGCATGAAATATATAATGTTTTTATCTACTGTTGTTTGCAGCAACTTGTTGGTGACAGTCGGAGATGACCGCATGGCTAAAATGTGGGACGTGAGAAAAACCTACGTGCCTCTTTTGGCTGTAAAGCGCTGCTTGTCCCCTGAAGTTTACTGGCCTCAGTTTTGGAGCGGCATCCTGATGGCTCAAGAGTGTTGCTTTGCCACGTTAGTCTACGAACATTTTGCTCTCTTGAATATATGATGTTTTGAATTGCATGTTTTTAATAAGTCATCTTTTTCCTTTACTATGTGTAGGTTTGGACAACATGGAGTTCACTATTTTGATTCAGGATACCTTGGAATCAAGCCTTACTTCGTGTGTCCTAGAAAAGCCACTATTTGGGTATGTAGACGTTTCACGACATCTCTACGTGGTTTGGTATTGACAAAATGATTTAATAATGACAACTTTTAACTTTCAGAGCCTTTCTATGTCTGATTGGATGAATGCTTTTGCCGTTGCGGACAATGGAGGAGATTGTTTATTTAGTTTGCTTCCTGAAATGGATATCGACCCCAACACTATCAGACGACGGAAATATGTACGTTTCTCATTAATTAAATTCCCACATATGCAAACCTTGAATTAACATTGATTGTTTTGCTTAATCCACTCAGTCGGTGTATAGGACGGACATGGTCCAGTTTGAACCCAGTCACAGGCCTGGAAATGAGGAACAGGAGGAGGAGGAGGAAGTGGAAAATAATGCAAGTAATCCTAGGAAGGAGCCGCTGAGCTACAAAGGAGCGATCAGAAAGTACTATCTCCACTTTCATGACTTGGACCTGGTGAGAAACTTTTAAATCACTTTTGTGCAATCACTGTTTAATTCCGTCATCGTCTGGCAGTTGAGCAGTTTTCAACAAAACAAGAAGTTTGACAAGGTCTCCGTGCTTGGGAAATGATGTAGGAAATCAGATTTTGAGAGTATTGATCTTTTGTTGTCACATCATCAACTTTTTTTATTTTTATCCAGAGCTTTGCACAAAATATTTCTTAAAAAACAAAACAAAACAAACAGTGGGGCTGCACTACAAACCTTATCAGGCAGGCTCATGAATATTAATGAAATTATTTGGCAGACACTTTTATCCAAAGCCAATTACATTGCATTCAAAGCACACATTTACATTTTATCAGTTCTTGCTTTCCCTGGAGATTAAACCCATGCTATTGCCTTGCTCTAAAGTTTGAGCTTCAGAAAATAAGGTGATTTAATGTTAATATTCATAACTGATTTGTTGAAAAGCAGGCTGTCACACATGTGTTTTCTTTCTCAGCAGTTTGCTTTCACTTAAAGACCTAAATTACTGTTTATGAGGAAATTTGACAGGCATTTTGACACATACAGATGTGTGTATTTAACCGTTCAAGGCCTATGAAGCAGCGACTCCATTTAGTACTCTTTTAGCATCGTCTCTATGCTTCGTCTTTGCGCATATAGTGAAATGAGTTCACTTTCACTGCTGATTGCATTTCAATGCTTAAAATCACTTGTTTTTAAACCGCAATGCTTAAAAACATGTGTAATTGTTATGTTTTCATGACCATGTAGCACAACAACGCCACGTGAGCCTGTAACCGTGATAGAGACAATAGTCCAAGATTTCTACCAGCTGACAAATTTCGACCGGTTAATTTTGTCTACCGATCTATAGTGCCTGGCTACATTTGTGTCTTTGCACTTGAAGGGATAGTTCAAAAATTTTAATTCTGTCATCATTTACTCACCTTTATGCCATCCCAAACCCATAGTCTTTGGTTAATTTTCAAACCACAAATTAAGATACTTTTTATGAAACCGGGGAGGTTTCTGTTCATCCACCTAAAAAACAGGTAACTAAATCTTAAAAGATCCAAAAATTTCATAAAGTCATTGTAAAACAAATCCATATGAATCATGCTGTTTAATACTATTAGTCTTCTGAAATTATTGCTTTATATGATTTATGCTTTTATTAACATATAAACACACATGGAGTTCATCTGGAATGGGATGCACAAGAAATAATGAGGTTTGTAAATACAAGCTTCCATGTTTACAACATGTACATGTATTTGTGTCAATCATTGTTTAGATGTAAATAAAAGCCTAAAATAAATCTGTTCATCGTATAAAGTGCATGTATTTCTTCACAAGTTTTGGATTAATCCATTTGATTCATATAGATTAGTTTTATGATGCCTTTATGACCTTTTTGGGTCTTTTTGGGGTATTTTAGTATCGTTTACTTACACTTTCAGTGGAGGGACAGAAACCTCTTAGGTTTTGTTAAAAATATCTTAATTTGTGTTAATAACCAAAGTCTCATGGGTTTGGGACAACATGAGGGTGAGTAATGACAAAATTTTCATTCTGGGGTGAACTATACCTTTAAATTTGAAAAACAGTGAGTGTATATTGCTAGAAGTGGGAGGGATATGTCCACCCCATTTATAATAGTTGATACGCCCCTGATTTTCTGTATGTTTTTCTGTATACAACATTGACTAGTAGGTGTGTGTTTGTATGTTAAAATCCATTAGTGGCCTCATTAATGTGTGAATGCGATAGCCGCTGTGTGTGTATGAGCTTTGCGTGATAGCGACTGTGTACTGCAGCCTATTCCACAGATCATTACACGCGGACTGTGCAGGTGCCGTGGCTGGATTGGATTTATTGGCTTAGTTATTTTCCCAGCACACCTGAGCGAGTGCAGGAGAGCCGAGGAGTGCTGTGTGCATGTTCGCGTAGTGGCACCCCTCTCTCTCATATCCCTATGAGACTCATCCTGCATCTCATGTGTTATATGTTGATTAAGTTCTGCACCCTTCATTAATTTAAAGTCATGCCCGCCTGGAGGCCTACCCCCCCATCGCAGAGATGCTCCATCTGTTCTACCGTCTCACGCTTCATTGCTTCACCCCCATCCGTTCGTCCATCCACGGTGCACTGCACATGTCCACTGTGAGGCCGCAGTCTGGAGCAGACCAGAGCTTGTTTGAGTTTGAATTAGGCTAACTGAACAAAGGAACAATGGTCTGAAGAACAATTCTGAATGAAAAGCAGAAGAGCAAAAGAACAGTGGTCTGAATGATACCACTGCTCTGTGACCACTGTGTAGTAGGTGGGACAAAAAAGTTAATGCATTAATAGTAGAGTAAAATGCAACACCAAGGTCATAGGTTTGATTACCTTGATTCTGTCTGCTGATGAGAGGCTTGGTCGCTTCAGAGTGCGCTTTTAGTCCGACTTTTCTTAAACATGCCAAGAAAGATCCTTCCCTGTTCCTCTCATTGGGGAATGGGTTCAACACTGCAGCTGGAATTGCTTGCCAGTTTAGGGTTGAACCCATTCCCTAATGAGAGCCTCTGCATTTTCCTGTCTTCTCGTGCATTTGTCTTACATGGACGATCAGCCTTTTTGGGGGGGTTGAATGAATTGGTGTCATTGTAAAACTGCAATATTTGAGAAATCACAGATTTGGAATGACCTTTTGCAGTGGATGACAGCGTCATCCCTTTGTCCTTCATCTGGACAATCTGGACAATCTGGACTTCTGACGCAGTGTTTCAGTCACCTTAGAGCGGCCCGACATCTTGCAATCTCAGTAAAAATGGAGGAATGCTGCCAGTTAATTAGGGTTTGTCATATAATTTAGGAAATTAGCACCAGGTGCCAGATTAACACCAATAACTTGGAGGTATCTGTAAGTGTTCTCAAATTTTTATCTATTCTTTAAAGAGCAGATCATATGGTTTTTTTAAAGTGTCCTAATATTGTGTTGGAGTCCCCTACAACAGGTTTAAATGCATCTAGGGTCAGAAAATACTATAATTTTCATGCATCGTCTCTATGCTTTCATAACATTCATGCATAGTCATTTGTCAATGATTTCGAAACGCTTCATTCAAGCAATACTGAGCGAAATGTCTGTAAACCCCTCCCTTCCATAAGCCTTCTCTGCTCTGATTGGTCAGCTGGCCAAGCCTGTTGTGATTGGGACAGAGAGGAGTACTTGAGCAAGCTACCATCGGTGTTGCCAAGTCTCTGGTTATTTTTGATATCGCAGGTTGAAGTGACCCCAATAACGTCATATTTAGCCACTGGAAAGCACATTTACCGGGGGAACCCCAATAAAAAGCATGTATTTTACACCTCGGAATGCGATTTTTAACAGGGGACCCTCCTCGAAACGTGATTGGGCTAGTTTTGAGTAGCAGTTGGACGGGTTTTGTTGTGACAACCTGACAATCTTTTGTGACAGTCTTTTTTTTTATTTGGCATTTCCATCACTCATTTCTGATGTGATAAAATACAAATAAAAACCGGGTGATTATAAACATAGCTACAGTAACTCAATTTCTAGAATGCCCTTATTACTCTGTTTAATAAAAAGAAAGGTTTTCACAAAAGGTGTACAAACAGCAATATTTCACTCCAAACTGGAATGACAGTCTTTTTTCTGCTGCTTTGTAAACATAGCCAATGATGCACTGTAATGTACAAAAGTAAATCAAACTGCGAGATTGAAACTAGACTCGCTGGGTTTCAGTATTGATCTAATTATGATATTGCGACGTTTTGAACGTGACATGGATTGTAATGAGAAGTAGTCGATGATACCCACTATAAGAAGAGGTGGTAACAATAAAGCTACTCTTGCTTATCTAGTGCTCTTTTAACTCTGGAGTGGATGTTCACACCTTGTTTTTTTTCTCTCAGGGGAACTTTGCTAAGTGTGAAAATCGGCCCATGATGAAGCACCTGCAGCAGCATGAGGTCAAAGGTGTTGCAAAAGTGGACCAGATGCCACTGAGCGCACTCTACAAGGTGAGATTGCATTTATCTGTACAACAGCACACAAGCCCAGCCGAGGCCCTCACTGACACCCGCACCACCCTGTGAGTGCAGAGCTGTGAAATAACCTGAAAATCTGTATATGATGCTTGTTTTATGCCATGATAACCATCTGAACTCCAAAAAGAATTTTTAGTAGTAGTTAATCACCTATTAGACCACGGGAGGCTGCTGCAGACAAATCAAAATAATGTATTCAAGAGAGATATGATGTATCCACCTTTTTCTTCAACTCGGAAGTAAGCTAATGGGTGAGACTTCCAGTTCATTAGTCGCTATAGGAAACTAACGAGAAGAATAATAATGTGCAGTAAACGGTAAAATTGTTTGCACTACAAACAAGTGTGTTCATAATTAAGATAATACAATACAATAATATGGTAAGACACACCAATTTGCAATATAAAGCAGCAAAACAATCTCTTTTGTACAGCTAAAAATAGCTCTGTGTCGATGGGACCAGAAGCCAAACCCATAAAACGTATAAATGACTGCGCCCGCCCTTACGTTTAGAAAAAAGATGGATACTTTCACCATGTAATATAAGATTTTGACTTCGGTTCTGAATATATTCCACATAAGGTGACCCATCAATAATCACCTTGTGTAGACTGAACCTGTATTGTTGCTTGCTTTAGATAAGCTATGGTTGTGTGTAGCAGTGTCAGTGCACTGCTGTATTTGCACAGTGAAAGAGAGAGAGAAAGAGCGGGTGGTTTGCTAAGAGTTAAGCAAGAAGATGGACGGAAACTAATGGCCTGTAAAATTAGGAAAATGTCACTCTGGATCTAGAGTGGATGATGGGAGGAGAGCAGGAAAGCAGCCTGTGTAGATTGAGAAGGTGAGTTTTTCTAAATAAGACACTGCATGATAAGGAATAGTTAGAAGGATTGTAAGAAATGTCTGGTTGCATATTATTGATATGATGATCAGAGATGGGAATAACGGCGTTATAAATAAATAACGTTACTAACGGCATTACTTTTTTTAAGTAACGAGTAATCAAATGAATTACTGCTTCCCCCGTTACTGTTCCTGAATAAAATGCGGCGTTACTATAATTTAGCTCACTGAAGCGGTTTTCATCTGAGTAGGCTCTCTCTCAGCCATAGGACCTGCAAAGCTGTGCATCGCGTTGCTTTCTTCTTCTGAGGTAAATTCTGGCTTATTCCTTTCAGCGCATCTTCTTCCAGAAACGAAAAGTAGCCAAGATGAACATGTTGAAGTTCACATTTGTTTACGGAGGTTCACATGGATGTTTAACATTTAAAAAAAACACTCGTGGGTGTGATTACATTAGAGAAAAATGAGTTTAGACGGGGAAAAACTGGAGCTTACGTTGATATCATATGGATTACTTTATCAGAGAATATTTAAAGAGTTCAGATGCAAAACCAGCTAAAAGCCATCTCTGTCAAAAATGAGATAGATCATACTGAGTGAATGCTTCTGACACGTAGTATATGTCCATCAAATACTTTTACTTCTAAATTCCAGCCTCAGCCCAAACAGAAGTATCAGTACTTAGATAGAAACCTATACAAAGTGGCCAGAAAGAAATGCTAATTTTAAAGAAATATGTCAGATGGATTTAGAGGCTTTTGCATCTGAACTCTTCATTTGTTTTCTTCAATTTAAAAGAAAACATTTCAAGCTTTCTATACATATATTTCTCATGTTAGTAAAATAGATATTTGCTGAGATTCAGGTTGTTTTATTTACGTGTCTGTGAAAAGAGGTGACGGAGACCGAGACGGTAGAGAGCGCACCCTGTTTATTTTCTTTATTTTACAAAAGTTCATTGTCTTGTTGTTATTATGACTAACTACGCTTTGTAGAATTCAAACGATACCTTAGTCTTATCTGTGGGATGTTTTTCCATGTCCATGGGTTGAAGCGATCACAATAAAGTGATATTTAGCCCCTGAAAGGTGTCTCTCACATTGTCCCGCAGCAACATTAAAATAATGTAGATGAGTGTACAATGTTTTATTCATTTAACGTATTTAGTATTGGGGGCATCCAAGTTATTTGGCATATTTGAACTTTTTTTTTTTTTTTTTACAAACACAATAGTTACTTTCCTTGGTAATTAGTTACTTTTATGATGTAACTCAGTTACTGTTTGTGAGAAGTAACTATAACTAATTACTTTTTTAAAGTAACATACCCAACACTGATGATGATTTGTTATTGCTCTACATTTAAAGGGATAGTTCACCCCAAAATGAAAATTCTGTCATTAATTACTCACCCTCATGTTGTTTCAAACCCGTAAGACCTTTGTTCATCTTCAGAACACAAATTAAGAAAATTTTGATGAAATCCAAGAGCTTTCTTACACTCTTGTAAACACACTGACACGGTGTTCTGAAGCAAAAAAAAAGGTCTTACGGGTTTGGAACAACATGAGGTCTCGTAATTATCTTGCTGTTGTTTTTTAATTATTCTTTATTTTGTTGTGTTGTGTAAAATACATTTTAAAGTTTGAAGGTGCTCCTTTTAATCCCAAACATCATTATAGAAACAAGAATTGTGGCCTAGGAGGAAATTACAGGCAGAACTGGATGTCTTCCAGCCACAGAATTGTTTATTGTTGAGTAGAGCCACATGCTCAGAGTGATTAGAGCTCTGCTGAAATGCTTTATTGGCAGTATATTCCAGCGACCCACAGAGGACATGCAGGAACAGAAGGTTAAACAGACCTTTGTAATTACTAATTAATCTGAGTAGAGGTTCACACCATAAATATATATACCCAGGGGCCAAAATGAACTCTAATCAAGTGCCAAATACGGCTACTCACCACTTTAAGAGTCAAAACAATGACATTCAGACTATCTTCTGTGATTAAAAAAAAACAAATTGTGTTTTTATTCTCTCAGGTCCGTTTTAACCCAAACATGGATGCGTATAATTGGATCCTGTCGGGCGGGCAGTCGGGTTTGGTGCGTGTGAACTGTGCACGTGGACTGAGCTGCACTGTGATGCTCAAGCAGCTGCGTGAAGCTCAAGCCCAGTTCGGTGCCATGTTCCAGTCTCAGGAGCTCGATGACTCTGCAACAGCTGTCCGTCACAGCACAGCGGATACAGTACAAGTGCACTAGTTTCTACCCACACCTTCTCAGCTCTATCCTGAAATGAACTGTGCTGTCATAAAAGGCTGAGAGACTTTTATTTTTAGAAGACTGATGACACACTTTTTATCCTTAACTTATTTTGAAAGAAGGAAAACTATTTTGATACAAGCCTCTGTATATTGCTGTTTTTATATTTTTGTGTTGTTTTGTTTTTAGTGCTGTACAGAGGGAAAACTTTTGAACTTCTTTGCACCATTGTGAGGGTCAGACAGAAAGTCTGTTTGTGTTGGTTTTAGTTTAATATCAATAGTTTAATCTCAATACGTTGTCCTTTTTCCAAGGTATGTGCGGAGAATGAAATCATCAGCACTTGTGTAGTACCCGTGTCATTTACAGGAAGTGTTATCCTCTGTTTCCTCCTGTTCCAGTTCAGTGCTTTATTGCATAGAGGCCCGTTTCGTCAACTGAATATGAAATTAAAATAGGTAACTGCGACTTTTTACCTCACAATTCTGACTTTTCTTGCAAATGCGAGTTTACATCTCACAATTCAGACTTTTTTTTTCTTAAGTATTGTGAGATATTAACTCGTAATTGCAAGCAAAAAGTCAGAATTGCATGATATAAACTTGCAATTGCGAGTTATAAAGTCTGAATTGTGAGACTTAAATGAGCAATTCAGAGAAATTCAGATATAAACTCACAATTTTGACTTTATTCTTAGAAATGCGAGTTTATACCTCACAAATGTGACTTTATATCTCGCAATTGTGACACTTTTTCTCAGAATTGCAAGTTTATATCTCACAAATGTGACTTTTTTTTTTCCTCAGAATTGAGTTTATATCTCACAATTGTGACACTTTTTCTCAGAATTGCGAGATTATATCTTGAAATTGACTAGTTTTTTTCTCAGAATTGAAAGTTTACGCCTTGCAGTTGACTTTTTCTAAGAATTGTGAGTTTATATCTTGCAATTGTGACTATTTTTTACGAATTGTGAATTTATATCTCGCAATTCTAACTTTACAACACAGTCGTGAGTTAAGTCAGAATTGCGAGATATAAACTTGCGATTGTGAGAACATATCAGTCTTTTATTTCCCCTTAAAACTGGACTTTATAACTTGCAATTGCAAGTTTATATCTCACAATTATTTATTTATTTATTTATTTTTTAGAATTGTGAGATACGAACTTGCAATTGTGAGAAAAAGTCAGAATTTTGACTTTTCTATCTCGCAGTTATTACTTTATAACTCACAATTGCAAGTTTATATTCCGCAGTTCTGATTTTATAACTCGCATTTGCGAGTTTAAATCACTCACTTGAGAAAAACCGTCAGAATTGTGAGATAAAAAGTCAATAACATGTTTTTATTTGAATTTTGTATTTGCTATTTGCTAGCCTGTTCTCTTAGTTATCATATCAAGATCTGTTTTTCCCTTTAGTGCTAGCTTTCTTATTCTGAATCTTAATTTTAAAGGAACAGTAACACATAAATTAAACGTCATCATGATGTCATTCCAAATCCTTATGACTTTATTTCTTCTGTGGTTACAGATTCTCTAAATGTATAAGTTTGTGGCCTCATCTACATATATTCAAATATTGGGCCTTTGAATATAGTATGTTAGTTCTGATGTCATTGCAACTGACCAATCATTGACGACTACATATCCAATCACAGTGCGGCATTGCGAATAAGATGAGAAGATTATTATTAACCTTAATTTGGGCCTGTTTCTGTTCATATGGAGCAAGTACTATAGTGAAATATTTGCATTCTGTGGATTTTCTTGTTTATGTAAGTTATTTTCTAAAATTTTGGTCATTTTGAAGCTTTAGAGGCCAGATTCCTATTCACTTTCTTTATATGGAAAGGAGAGTCTGTTACATTCATGAACACGTCTCCTTTTGTGCTCCACAGAAGGAATAAAGTCATACAGGTATGGAAAAACATGAGGGTATGTAGACAAAATGTTGTCCATTTTTGTTATTATTCCTACCCATTTCAAGTTATTACCTCTTTTCCGCCTTGTACGTTCTTCTTACTCAGGTCTAGCCAGAGTTGTAAGGGCATCGTGGACTCTGCTGATAATTGCAGCCTGCATGTGAGTTAATGTTGTCCCTGAACCAATAGCACTCTGACGTTAAGATCAGATGCGCCTTGATATCCGCCTCATAATTCATGACCTCAATTTTGTCTGAGTGAATATAATTGACTCCGGTGATGAGAATCTGGAGAGGTGCCAGTCAGATTAATGCTGCTGTGGTCTGTCAGATTAGATTAAATAAGGAAGCTTATTATAATGGATTTCAATTCAGTGTGTTTTCATTCTCACTGTGAGGCTTGGGATGTGTTTAGTAGTTTTTGGCTCTTTTATTAGTAAATATTCATGTTTTGTAAATTATATTTCTTTTGTACTGTTTACTAGATTGTTTACAGCTACAGAAAAGTGTAATTTTGTTTCTTCGTCATCATTTTAGATAAACTGCATATTTATCACTCATTAGAACATGGTGTAGTTATTCTTGTGAGAGACACTGCAAACATTTGATTTGCATGATTTTATTACAGATTACAAAAATCATACACATTATGTAACAGATATAAAATTAAAAGCATGTAAAATCATTAATTTCTGGTTATATAGTGGCTTTATGTGGTCACATAAAGGATAAAACATTTACACACAGACTTTTATAGACGGATAAGTTTATACAAGAAGCAAATTTATATACTGTACACTTACACAAATCTGAGGCACGACGAAAATAATCATGTCGATTATTTACAGTTTCCACAGAACAACATTAATGTCTTTCACTTCATGACACAAAATGCAATGTCAAAAACATGACCGGTGATGTACCATCTCACACTCTGCTATCAGTTTTGAAGCTTTCATTAGGTTGAGTGCACCTGCATCTGAAATTGATTCTGGATTAATCATATGACGCTGTGTGTACAATATTCAGACTAAGCCTCTAACAGATTCTAGCAAATAATACTAGAAGGGTTTTCCACTCTCTTGTTGTGTGACTGTGAATCATATGTATTTTAATTTAAATATATTTGATTATTGATTGTTTCCCAGAGATGTAAGGGTACATAAGCTATACAACCTTAGGTGTTTAAAAATACAAGTAGGAAGACAGGTTCCTGGATCAAAATCTTTTGTTGGAACAACATTTCCATTAAAAACCCTTAAAATCAGAGGCATATGAACACATGCAGGTTATTCCTGTTATGCGGTACATTTTCAGTTCATGTGTTTTAATGATATTAAATTAAATATACTCACAATTTGTTACAATGTGAATCAGATTAGTTTTATTGTGTCCTATATTATTTTAATAATCAATTTATAGGTTTTCCCTTTAACCAGAGACTTTAATTAAAGTCAGTTCCTTATGACATCATGCAGGAAGTGACATGTTTCTGGAGGGGAAACGGCGAATGCGGTAAGTATTTATGATTTTATGAAATCTGTGATGTTTTGTGGTTGTCTCTCTCTCAAATATTAATCTGCTCTTCCAAAAAATACAGAATAGATCTAAAAAATAATAAGCATTTGAGAAGATAGTTTAAAAATAATGTGTCCACCGTATTTTTGCCGTAAGAGCGGAGAAATTTTGTTAATGTTACCTGTTCCTTAATGTAAGATAACTCTTAATCCATGGCTTATATATATATATATATTAGCTTTTAATCCCTTTAATAGAAATAGTTAAATGTTCAGCATAACAGGAATGACCATCCTTATCACAGTAAATTTTCACTGTGGTCCCTCTAGAAATACAATTTTTAATGCAGAGCTTTGGCACAGCAACCCCAACATTATAAAAAATATACTGCTTATGCATTGGTCCTTTCATAGTATCATTTTGTTCGCTCTCTCTGTTTTATAAATGACTGTGATATTCACATTTAAAATATATATATTCATTTTATCAAAACAAATAGACAAAATATAGAATTTAATGAAATTTCAGCGAGATTGCGAGGTCCTTGGGTTGATCATTAATGATGACTGGCTGTCTAAATCTCAGTCACTTAAAAAACAAACAAACAAAGCAACCATGCAAGCAAACCTTTAAAACTCTTTCACAACGCCACAACAGATCACAATGGCTAACGTTACATTTTGTCAGTACACGCAAGCTTTAAAACACAATAATTATCTGTCAAGTGTGTCTTTTATAAAATCTTCACATATAATGTAAATGAACGTTAGTGCACATTTAGGGGCTCTGAAATTTGTCACCAAAATGAGAATTGAACGAAAACTGCAGTGTAAATGGAAACTTTTTTTAAAAGACATTCAGAAATCATGTGCTTCGTTATTATGTTACTGCCATGACCTCAGTGTTGAACTGCAGAGACGTGAGAGACGTGTTGCACCACTTGCTGGAATGTCATAGAGTCATTGCGGCAGTGTGGCGGCACCGAGATCAGAGATGGAAATCCTGTGCAAAACGTCTGTATGTGTTTATGTGTCCAGAGGCTTATCTATTTTCCTTTACCTCATCGCAGACCACAGCTGGACAGAGCCTGAAGATGTGAGTGTATGGAGGATGTGCTGTCTGTAGCATGCAGGACTTTGGCAAGGTAGAGTGACCCACAACAGCATCCTAGCAAGGTGAAGTATGTAATTTCTGTGCCACTACTAGCGCAACCTAATGCAACTGCAAAATTAATGATTGATTCTAAACAGGTTTCTTCTTCCACTCCTTTTCTGTTGTTGACACAGTTGTGGCTTTGTTTAGAATGGAATATTTAAAGGGATAGTTTATCCAAAAATTAAATTTGTGTCGTTAATTACTCGCCCTCATGTCATTCCAAACCTGTAAGACTTTTGTTCCTCTTTGTTCATCCAAGAGCTTTCTGACCCTGCATAGACAGTAATGGAACTGCCACATTCAAGGCCCAGAAAGGGTTGAATAAAGTCATTATTTTATTTTTTGTTGTTTGTTTTTTGTGCACAAAACATATTCTTGTAGTTTCGTAAAATTACGGTTGAACAACTGATGTCACATGGACTATTTTAACAATGTCCTTATTACCTTGAACATGTCAGTTGCGTTGTTGTCTATGCAGGGTCAGAAAGCTCTTGGATTTCATCAAAAATATCTTAATTTGTGTTCTAAAGATGAAGGTCTTATGGGTTTGGAACGACATGAGGGTAAGTAATTAATGACAGAATTTTAATTTTTGGGTGAACTTTAATACTACTGTGCAGTATGCACTGTATGTTCTAGAGTTCTAATCAATTGGTGTAAACATGTCTTCACTTTCAGCAATTTGTTCAAAAGGAGTCAAAAAGGAATTATTAAAATCATAGGTAATATTGCTACCAGTTAGTTCATCACATTGGATGGAAAAGCTATAATTGCATTCATGCTGGAAAACAGTATAGTGCTCTGTTGTGTACTGCACATTTTGCAAATGTAGTACATTTAAGATATTCTATACATACAGAAATTTGTTAGTATGTTAGTATTACATTGCATGTATAAATCAGTGTTGAATTAGCAAAATTTGGTGTAAAATAGCATTTTTTGTAACCTTTGACAGTCTGATCAAGTAATGAGTTAGGGAAATGTTAAAAATTATATAAAGTACCCAACAAAATTTCTGCTGTGGTATACAGTAGTCAACATTTGAAGTGGATCAATACCTTTCATCAGAGTTGTCCTCCCACTCTTGTCTTAGGACAACGTTCATTAACTTTTTTGATCCCCTTTAAATGTTGACTGCTGTATAATGCACATATTGTCAGCCATACTGTAAACGGATATTTTTATACTGTGTATAGCAAGTTTGTGGTTGGTAGGATTTTGTAATATTTTGAAAAATGTCTCTTATGTTCACCAGAGCTTACATTTTACAGTAAAATACAGTAAAAATGTTTTTGTATTTTAATTATGAAATGTATTAATATTTTAAAATGTAATTTATTCCTTTGACAGTAAAGCTGCATTTTCAGCATCATTACTCCGGGCTTCGGTGTTACATGGTCTCTGAGAAATGAAGTCACGAATTATGAGATATAAACTCACAATAGTGACTTTTTCTCAGAATTTCGAGTTTATATCTCATAAATTTGACATGCAATTGTGAAAATATAACTCACAATTCTGAGAACATATCAGTCTTTTTTCTCCTCCAAACTGGACTTTATAACTCGCAAAATCAGAATTGAGAGATACAAGTTTTTATCTCGCAATTCTGATTTTTATTTATCACAATTGCGAGTTTATATCCCAATATTTTTGACTTTATAGACCAAATCGGTGTTTGCAAACAGTGATGACCTTTTTGTGGTGGCAGAAAATGACCATTTTCAAGTAGCAGTCTGTGGAAGCCATGGAATAATACAATAAAATACTTTAGTTTTAATACTTCAAAATTCTGACAATTCTGAGATTACATCTCTCAGTTCTGTTAAGGAAAAACGACTTGTCATTCTCTCTTTTCCCCTCAGCTCAGAATCATGAGTTTATATCCCTCATTTGTGGCTTATTTTTCTCAGAATTGACAAACTCACTTATAAAGTCCGAACTAGGAGATATAAGCTTGCATTTGCGAGAAAATTGTCAGAATCTATTATTTAAATCAAATTTATGTTTTAAAAATGTTGTAATTATAGAAGGTTTCATCCATAATCTGACCATTTAAACATCTGCATTTAACTTCAAATGGCGTCTTTGATGACAGTATTTTATAAAAATGATCTGCATTCCAATTCTGACATCCAAAGGCACAACAATCTTTTTTTTTTTTTTTTTACCAGTTTTTCTTAACTTGTTACCGGTGTTTTTCTGCCACCACAATGCGCAGCTGCCAGTGACGTAACTGCGACGTGACGTCTACTCCAAATTGGTCTATAATTCGCAATTGTGAGTTTGTATAATGCGATTCTGACTTTATAACTCGCAACTGCAAGTTTATATCTCACAATTTTGAGAAAAAAGACAGAATTGTGAGATAAAAAGTTGCAATTACCTTATTTTATTTTTTATAGTGGAAATGGGCTTCCATAGCTAGAACTATCTATCAGGATAGAAAAATAGTAAGAATGTGAAAGTCTGGAAATGCATCCATGCTGAATAAACGTAGATTTTTTAGTAAAAAAAAAAAACAAAAAATGTAGCAACCACAAACTTTTGAATGGTAGTGCACATACCACAGTAATAGTAAGAGTAGCGTACGTAAGTAGGGGTGTAATAGTACACAGATGTCATGGTTCGGTACGTACCTCGGTTTGAGGGTCACAGTTCGATACGATTTTGGTACAACAGAAAAAAAAAAAACAAATCTACTATGCTAGGTTTCTATTCATTTATTTTAAAGAGACAATTTTTTCCACCTACATGTGAAAATATTTTATCAAATTAATGTCATATATAGGCTATAAAATCTGCAGTACATGTGTATATATACAAGGAATAAATAATTGACATATATTTAATTTAGTTAATAGACAGACGAGGAAAAAACTGTGTGACACATAACAGCCTATATTTGCTGAGTTTCAGTTCAGTTTTGTGACGGAAATTAAACTCAAATGGCAGAAAGCAACATTCTTTTTGTTTTTGGTTTAAGTTGATTTTGCTAGTATGAGAAAAGTAATCGCACCGATGCACACTAACACAAAACATCAGTTCCAGGCTTCTAGCATTGCTAACTTGACAGCGCAGTTGGTACTTTATCAAAATAAAACACAGTGAACCAAACATCAGCGCTCTAGCCTCACTGTGTCGCTGTTAGAACACGACTGAAGTACTGAAGTCTGTAAGTTACATGATAAATAATAGTTTAGCATTTGGATGCATCGCAATAATGGAAATATTTTGTAATATTTGGATTTGTGCCGAATGAGAGAGGTAGGATACAAAAGCACAAAGCTCCATTTCGGAGACCGTTGAGTGCGCAAGCCTTTAAAATAACGTTATACTCCTTTGTCAGTGAGAGACGCGTTCAGAATCAGCACATAATCACTGTTTAGTGGGCTTTGTTTTCAAGTGCGCAATTCGCTGTTCTCCTGCCGTCGGTTATCAAACAGAGTGCGTTGCTGCGGGTGCCCCTTTTGGATTGAGGGAGAATTGCCTGTATTCGTTGTAAGGCCTCATGCACCGAACCGAGATGCCCGTACCGTGACATGTATCATTACACCCCTAGTACGTAGTCATATTTGTCCTGCTAAACAGCCTATCACAGATAGTCCCGACCGAGACTATCTTCATTGCTTAATTGAAAAGACCACTCAAATGAATTTGCTGTGATATTAGCCTACAAATGTTTTACTTGCACTAATTTCTGCACATGAATCTGAGATAAAGTATTTCAAATTACACACTTCACCTGTAATATCCCACTTATCTGTTTCATTCATCAGCCATTTTGTCTCCACTGTTCTTTCAAAGCCGCACGAAACCACAACAGCACCTTCACTACTGCAGCCAGTGAGAAAGAACAGAGTTAATCACCCGCTTGCCTTTGCAAATAGTATTGTACCGTGAGACAAGACATTAGTGAGAGATCGCCAACAAAATCCATAATTACACTTGAGCAGAATCTCTTTTTAAGCCCTACAACATCATGCCGCAGTTTGGCGGACATTCACATTGATTAGAAAACCACGCTGACAGCGGACACAAGGCTGGCTAGGGCATAATAAACCCTATTCTAATTGTTTTTAAGGAAGTCACATCAATACACATCTTTTACCCTCCCAAGACCACAGACAGGCAATTATAGTACACTTCTCCTGTAATGTACGATGCCAGCCGGCCAAGCAAAACCTTGCAAAGTCACAATAAAAAGGCTCACAGTGATGCCTCCAGGCCTGATATTTATGATCAGTTTATCTTTGCATACAGTATGTAAAGCTAAACATCACCACTTCATTTTAAAGCTATTTCTCCTATGCTGAAGATGCACTTTTAAGATGGCACAGTGTGGAATCTCTTTTTTTATTTCCTAGAGATGGATTTGGCATGTACATATTCGTAATGATATGTAGATGATACATTTGCACAGTGTTTCCATTTCTGGCTTGGACCCTCAATGAAGCTTAATATGTGTGCATACGTTTTATACAGGCAGCCTCTCACCGGTGCGCTTGGGGAACTTAGTCCATAGGGTCCTGGCATTGGGTGCAGTGGATCATGTCCTCGCAATAAGGCTCCACTTGAATGGTTGTGTTGTAAAAGCCAAATTTGGTCTGAAGGAGTTCAGTGGCTTCCTTTAAGACACTATGAGGGTCAGCGTTCTCCTCTTGAGGGGAAAGAAAAAAAGGGTAGGTTAAACATACATAGATGATGCTGTGCTTGAATGTTCATATATTTCTATCATATTCCATAACACGTGTAAACTCATTTTTGTATTTTGAAGCACTGATCTTGAGGTAAATATACACTATCAGTCTACAGTTTTTGGACAGTAAGATTGCTAATGTTTTTTAAAGAAATCTCTTCTGCTCACCAAGCCTGCATTTATTTGATCCAAAGTACAGCAAACGCAGTAATATTGTGAATATTTTTACTATTTAAAATAACCACTTTCTATTTTAATATATTTTAAAATGTAATTAATTCCTCTGATCAAAGTAAAATTTTTAGCATTATTTCTCCAGTCTTCAGTGTCGCATGATCCTTCAGAAATCATTTTAATATGCTGATTTGCTGTTCAAGAAACATTTATTGTTATTAGTAGTAGTAGTATTAGTATTACCAATATTTAAAACAGTTGAGTATATTTATTCATGTTTCTTTGATTAATAGAAAGATCCTAAGATCAGCATTTATCGGAAATAAAACTGAATCCTTTAAATTGATCAAAAGTGATGATAAAGACATTTAGAATGTTATAAAATATTCTATTTCAGATAAATGCTGATTTTTGGATCTTTCTATTCATCAAAGAATCCTGAAAGAAATGTATTCAGCTGTTTTAAATATTGACAATAATAATAATAATAATAATAATTAAAAAAAAAAGTTTCTGAAACAGCCAATCAGCATATTATGCAGCATATTATTATCATATGATTTCTGAAGGATCATGTGGCACTCAAGACTGAATATATTCAATTAGAAAAAAGTTATTTTAAAGAGTAAAAATATTTTACTGTTTTTGCTGTACTTTGGCTCAAATAAATGCAGGCTTGGTGAGCAGAAGAGACTTCTTAAAAAAAAAAAACATTAAAAATCTTACTGGTAGTGTAACTATAACCACAAATAATAATTAAAAAAAAACAGATAAATAATAAATTTCATTTGAACCACAGGGTCGAAAAGACCTTAAAATTTATATTCTACTTAAATATTACAGTAAAAGTACAACAAAAGTACAATAAATTGGGGCATGCAAATTGTGATAATATTCACAGAAAACAAACATTTCACATTTTAATATTAATAAATAAATGTAAAATATAATTTAAAAATCTGTAATATTTTATTTGAAATATTTTGTTCCACAATAAAATAAAATAAAATAAAAATTTCATTTGTGTCCTTGGGGACACAAATGAGGCACAAACAAGACACCTTTTTAAAAACAATCAATAGATTAAGAACCCTGGACCACAAAACCAGTCATATAAGGGTCAATCTTTTGAAATTAAGATTTATACATCATCTGAAAGTTGAATAAATAAGCTTTCCATTGATGTTTAGACAATATTTGGCAGAGATACAGCTATTTGAATATATGGAATCTGAGGGTGCAAAAAAAAAATCAAATATTGAGAAAATCACCTTTAAAGTTTTATTAAAGTGTTAAATTAAGTACTTAGCAATGCATATTACTAATCAAAAATGAAGTTTTGATATATTTATGGTAGGAAATTTACAAAATATCTTCATGGAACATGATCTTTACTTAATATCCTAATCATTTTTGGCATAAAAGAAAAATCAGTAATTTTGCCCCATAAAATGTATATTTGGCTATTGCTACAAATATACCCCTGCTACTTAAGACTGGTCTGGTCACATGAGTAATAGGCATAAAGAAGAATACAAATGAACAGTATAAGAATAACAGTATAACTGTGCTGTGAAGCAAGCATTATCTAATAAACTTACCAATAGCTATGTGAACAGACACCATACTCTGGCCAATGGTGAGAGCCCATAGATGTAGGCTATGCATGGCCTTCACTGCTTTCAGAGACAGCAGCACCTCCTTTACTGAATTAAACTCTATTCCTTTGGGTGCCCCTGAACACAGACACATGACACTGGGTTTACAAGGATAGAGGCAAACCTGGCTGAGAAATTCATAGTTTGCATTTAAAGGTGAAGTGTGTCATTTTCTTTTACATTTTTTTGAATATTAAACCATGTGTATTATGCAACAGAAAATATACCGACATTGCATGCATATATCAAGTGATTGAGAATATCACAAATGTAATGTAATTATTAAATGTGAAAATTTACCCTCCATGAGAATGCGGAAGACATCTCTCAGGATGGTAATGGTGGTGCCCAGGACGAACACAGAGAAGAGGAAAGTGCAAATGGGATCGGCTACTTTGTATTCTGGCTGCGTTAGAAGGTGGAGAGAGAATAGAGGGTACTGATGCATTAAAGAACAAAATCAGATGGTTCTTTGCAAAGTGTCAAATTTAATTAGACTACAAATGTCAGAAGAAACATTCTCCACTCAAATGCTTTCTAAAGTCATGGAAAGAATTCAGTGTCCTCTTCCTTTTCAAGGTAATTTAATTTGATTATCTAAAAAAAAAACACTACTGTTCAAAAATTGGGGGTCAGTAAGATTTTTAAGGCTTTTATGTTCAATAAGGCTACATTTATTTGATATAAAATAAACCAGTAAAAAGTAATATTGTAAAATATTATTACAATTTATTTGAATATGGTTTAATATGTTTAAGAAGCTGTGGTTTACAGCGAATTTATAACAGCTAAGGGGCATTGTTAGGCACGACGTGAAGCCACAGCTTCCTGGGGTTTATTGCTTTTATAAAACGGTTATTCCATATACGTAGTAAGGTTTAATGTAAAACAGAGTAAATTATATTATTAAAAACATTATTCTTCAACCAAACAATAGTTTCTCAGAAACGGTTGTGGTTGCAACAAAGTGATTGCTGAGCAACACACAAACGTAAACAAAGGTGTATGTTTGTAAAGTAATTTCAACCAATCAGAATCAAGGACTGGAACTATCCGTTTTATAATGGAATTCCTGTGATGCTCAATATTCAGAAATCATTCTAATTTACTTCTAATTCGGCTTTAATGAGTTGAATGAGGTAAGGCACATGTTTAGGTTGATTCTTTATGTTAGTGTTCATTTACCCTGAAGTAGATTATAATGGCGGCCACCATCACTCCGAAGCTCTGTAAGAGATCCCCCAAAACATGAATAAATGCTGCTCTGACACTGGTGTTCCCATGATTACCCAGGAGGCTATGGGAGTGGCCATGGCCCACAGGGCTCATCCCATTCTCATCAATCTTGTGGTAGCCTGAACCGTGACCGTGAAAGGTCGTGGAATGGTGTAGAATATAGGCCATTCTGAAATAAAAAACAATAATGCACACAAAAGCATATGAATTTAACAAAATCCTAGTTTTGTTGTTTCTGTACTTCTACAATTGCTAAGATTTTATATAATAACTAAAGTTTATTGCCAAATTTTGATGCTGGCTTGACAAAGCCTTGTCTGTGACTTCAGCTTCAGATTTGAAGGTTTTAGCATATTGCTAGCATGTTTCTAGCATGATTTGGCATATTGCTAGCATGTTTTAGTGTGTTGCTAATAGTAGATTTGTCTACTCACATGATGTTAACCACAACTGCACAACCTGAGGTGATGAGCATCACATGGCCTTCAATTTCATAATCATTTCTTACTATCCTCTCAATGGCAAGGTACACCAACACCCCAGTCACGATCCAGATGGACATCACAGATATCAGAGCTCCCAGAATCTCTGTAAGATGTTCATTTGAGACAGATATTGTTTAGCATCACAGCTGGATGTAGCAAAGACTTAAAGGAGAAGTCCACTTCCAGAACAAAAATTTACAAATAATTTACTCACCCCCTTGTCATCCAAGATGTTCGTATCTTTCTTTCTTCAGTCGTAAAGAAATTATTTTTTTTGAAGAAAACATTTCAGGATTTTTCTCCATATAGTGGACTTCTATGGTGCCCCAAGTTTGAACTTCCAAAATGCAGTTTAAATGCAGCTTCAAACGATCCCAAATGCTGTTGTAAACAATCTCAGCCGAGGAAGAAGGGTCTTATCTACCAATATTATCGATTATTTTCATAAAAATAATACAATTTATATACTTTTTAATGTCAAATGCTCATCTTGTCTTGCTCTACCAGTTGAACTCTGTTCTGAACTGTTTTCTTTTCAGTTCATGACATGTTGAAAAACACTCATCTCATGTTCTCCCTCAACTTCAAAATCATCCTATATCACTGTTTTACCTTTTTTGTTAAGGGTGTTGATCTTCTTTGCATGTCCACTTTGGAAAGACTGGATCAGTACTTTTGCAACGATGTAGGATGAGGAGTTTTTCGACATACCCTAACTATCTTGAACCAGAATACACAGAGTTCAGACAGAGCCAGACAAGATGAGCGTTTTGAGATTAAAAAGTATTTAAATTGTTTGTTTTTTTTTAATGAGAATAACCGATCGTTTTGCTACATAAGACTCTTCTTCCTCGGCTGGGATCTGCATTTAAATTGCATTTTAGAAATTCAAACTCAGGGCACCATAGAAGTCCACTATATAGAGAAAAATCCTGGAATGTTTTCCTCAAAAAACATAATTTCTTTACGACTGAAGAAAGAAGACATGAACATCTTGGATGACAAGGGGGTGAGTACATTATCTGTAAATTTTTGCTCTGGAAGTGAATTTGTCCTTTAAAGGAATAGTTTACATAAAAAATGACTTGCAGTCTGCTTCTCATCCAAAGTTATAGATGTAGAAATTAGCACAACAATAATGTACTGATTTCTTTTGTGATATTTTTATGTTGATTTTTGGGGCTTGACAGACAAATGTGTTCACTATGAGCTACTGTTGTATGGAAAAAAAAGCATGAAAAAAACAGCATTTGGAACATCATAAAGGTAAGCAAATATTGTCTCAGTTTTGTTTTTATTTTTAGATGAAATGTTACTTTAATTGATATGCATGATTTAGATTTAACATGTAAATATAAAATAAAAATGTAAAATTTATTTGATAGGACTGAGATGGAAACTCTGGGATGGACTTACCTGATCTGTGCCAGCCAAAGTTCATTATCTTGGTTGGTGGTCTTGAGGAGATCCACAAGGAGAAAAGACTGACCATCATACTGCCAAAATCAGTCAGAAGGTGGGCTGCATCAGTCATAATGGCTAGACTGTGCGCTAGATAACCACCTGCATCACAAGTACAGCAGAGAATAAGAAATAAGCATCTATTAGAGAGGTACACTCTTAAAAATAAAGGTTTCAAATGAATCACAGAGATGCCGCCACAACCACTTTTGGTTCCCCAAAGAACCTTTTTTTCTTATTGTAAAGAACATATTAAACATGTAAACCTTTTTACACTATAAAGAAGTGTTTGTGCAATAAAGGTTCTTCTTGAAACCATCAATGCCAATAAAGAGTCTATTTTTAAGGGTGTATTTGCATTTATAATTCACTATAAAGCATTCGCCGTAAGTGTTATTCATTCTGAATAACATTTATTATATTATGCTCTGAAAACATTACAGAAAGTTACTTTGTGTAGTGAGGCACAAATGGTTTTGGAGAAAGCTTGCACAGCATAAATCGTTTCAAGTTTAAAAGAAAGAATGACTCATAATTATTTTAAAGTGTGCTTGGGTTGTGAATGCTGACTTGAACAAAAAAAGTGCAGTACAGGCTGAACAAAACAAAGAAAAAAAGCCTGTTATCACATTTTATAAATGAGTCAAGGACTGGTTTTGATCCAGCATTTTTCAAATAATTTTGTGTTACAATGACATATTGCTTAATCCATCATTTACTTGGTTGTGAAATGCAATCAGAGCATTTATTGTGAAGAGAACAACTTTGGCACTCAAGGACGAAGCAAAATAAATGGCTTGCATTGACATTTTTTTATATACAGTATTTAAAAAAAAGAAAATTGGCTAGAAATTTATTTCATTGTCAGATCTTCCAAGATGTACATAAGTTTATTTCTTCAGCGGAACAAATTTGTAAAAATACAGCATTGTGTCACTTGCTCACCAGTGGATCCTCTGCATCGAATGGGTGCAGTCCAAACAGTTAATAAAAACATCACAATTTTCCACAGCTAATCCACTTTAAACTTTAAAACATTGCTTTTGTCCAAAATGGGTCTGTAATCCATAATAATAATCATTCCTCTGGTGAAAAAGTCCACATATCTGTTTAAAACAGTTTTGGACTGTTTTCGCTTGTAAATAGTGGTTGATCTGTGCATATTTCTCTCCTGATACAGGCAAGATGACTTTTTCACTGGAGAAAGCAATATTACGTACAGTGGATCTTAATGATGTTTATTACTGGCATTGTTTGGATTATTGTAACTTTTTTTTACTAGCTGATTGGACTCATTCTGACGGCACCTATTCACTGCAGAGGATCCATCTGTTCCGATAAAGAAACAAAGTCATCTACATTTTGGATGGCCTGAGGGTATGTACATTTTCAGCAACTTTTCATTTTTGTGCGAACTACTCTGTGGTAAAGCATTGCTTTAACTTTGATGTGCTTTTAATGTAGTCTATTATATTTATGAGCAGTAATGTTACATTTATGCAAATTCTTCAAAATTTCCCCTAAAAAGAACTATACTGTCACTGTGTTCTTACCTATAACTTCTCCAATCATGAAAACCAGACAGACTATGGAGGCGATGTACAGTTTCTTCTTTGCTATGAGTTTCTCATGGCTCTCATCGAAAGCTGCTTTTTTTCCATGGCAATGAGATCCAACGGGCCTCTTCAGCTCGATAGCACCAGCCATATCGCCATTTCCCAAAGGCAAGTTTGGACAACTTTCTTTGGAACCTGAGAATTCACTGTAAGAACAATGCATGCAGTGACACCATAAGTAAATCAGCCATCACAAAGATACTAATTACTAAGATAATACCTGTTCTTGGTTGCTCTTGAATTATGGAAATGAAAAGTGCATATGTAAAAGTGCTTTGTAGAGGGAAAATATGTACATGTATGTAAATGTAAATAATGTATGCAAATACACAGCTCATGCCATGCCATGAGGACCCAAGTCGAAATCTGCTGACATGGTCGTTTTTGGCCCTTCTGTCTTGTGTGTTGATGAGAGAGACGCTATGATGGGGCTAATGGGGCGGAAAGCGCAATCTCGGTGCGCATGAGATAACCAGAGTACTGCATCAGGCGCGCAAGAGCGCTGCTGCTGCTGAAAGGAGGCAGTCGAGTGGAACACGGCGTCTGTTTAATCACCCCACCGGGACACAGACATGATACACTGGATGAGTTTTTTGTGCACACACAGACCAGCAAGCATACGTACATACAGCACATATTTTTTTTCTGATCCCCTAACAGTATGAAATTGGGCATGTACTCTATCTATTGATGTGTTTATTATTCATAATCAGAATTCATTTGCAGCTTTGAGTATTACCCTATTAAAATATATCGGTATGCCTGTTATAATTGCGCTCAAATTAGAAAGTGTGTCTCAGTTTTATTTGCGTGACAAATGCAAATCGATTTTATTGTTTCCAACTGAGAAAAGACATCTTAGAAAATCAGTCAGCTTGACTATAACAGTTTTTTCGAAATAACATAGGCCTACTCTAGAAATGTGGGTTTTGTAAATAAAAAACATTCGGGTTTTTGTACGTAAAACCAGAAGGCACCTTATATTTTACGGTTTCTATAATCATCACATTCATTAGCCTACGCATTAAGTTACGTTTCTTATTATTTTGTAATCGAATATGCATTAGTTTATGTTTATTTATTTGTTTTTTATTTATTTTATGTGTTTTTAGTTTCACCGTTGTGGTGTTTTGGGTTTACTTTATCAATAGGTTACACATGAATTCCTGGACGCTGTTTTTATTTTACTATTATGATTTTGGAAAACCAGTTGTTGTCGGTATTTTCGATATTTTTAAAGTAGATTAGTTGCTTTTAACATCTTATCGGTACAACCTGGCACCAATGGCTCCTAATGGTTGAAGGAGCGTATTTATTTATTTACAATGAATTTCTGATAACCACAGCTGGCAGGTTTAACAGCATTTATGATATGCTTTGATAAGACAGTGAACGTCCCTCCTGTAACCTAACGCTATTTCCTCAATTTATTAAATGCATAAAATGCTCTTTTGTACAGTAAGGTGCATATGGAGATGTTTACAGTGCAGCAGAAGATTTTAGAGCATTGAGCATTACATCAGGGCCCTGCTTTTGAGCACTGAATCAAGACTGCAAAGTGTTGCTGTGATTTTCTGTATTTGATGTAACAGTATTTTAAGACTTGAATTTAATTTTGATGTTTATGAAAATAACGCATTTTTTTCTTTAAAATAACGTTCGAAACCTTTATTTAAATACATGTTTTTAACATTTTACTTGGAGGGTTGATGAATTAAAAAAAATGTATACGCTAATAATAATAGTCAAAAATATGAATTTCTTCCTTCTTCTCTCTTAAAGAAAGATTAAGCCCGGTAAATTTTCATTTTGAGAAAACATTGCAGTGTAACTACCTGGGTAGATACAGCACGTACTTCTTGTAGATTGTTCCCTTGTTTCAGGTACTTCTACATTTGTTCAAGTGACCTGTTGATGTACCATTACCAATGTGCTATTTTTTTTTAAATTACCTTTTTGTTGACGTAATATGTCACCAATCTAAATTGATAAGTGATGCTTTGTTTCAGCAGGCTTTAGAAAACGCATCTGCAACATCCATCTAAATTCATTCTTTTCATGAGATCATCATGAAAATCATTTCTCACTTAAGACCACAATCCAGCTAATGCAAACAGCAGCCTGTTAATTGCGATTAACTGCACACAACTTGAAAATGACTTCCGAGGCAACATAACTTGCACGATTGCCTGTTGTATCTATTGTCTGAATTTTACTCATTTTATCGCATAGACAGTTTTATACGCATTTTAAATAGAATATAATCGTACTTGTTCCTCGACATCATCCTAAATGCCACAAAAAATGTAGCTTTGGGTTTAAAAGTGTGCTTGTGAAAATTGTGTGTATTGAGTATTTACATCCATTTGCGTTTGCATTTAAATATCTAAAACATAGTTTCACCTTCTATTTAAAACACATTGTGTAGTTTTGTATCCGGCGCAATTTGTCATATTTTCGTATTATTCATGATAAACGCTGATGAATTTTCGTTACGTACCAGTGCCCTAATTTATCTGTTATTTATGCCTAATAAATTCTGAGTAAAATATTTCTTCGCCTGACGAAAATCAAAAATGTCTTTCCACCTTCTGCTTATAATTAGGAGCGTAATTTGATTTTCATCTTTTTTAATATTAACAACTGAAGTGAATCTGTCCATGGTGCTGAAACTGCTCTATCACCTCTTTGCTTTAGGATAATTTGACTGGGCGTGCAGAGGAAAAGAAAGGGGCTATGAAGAGTTTGATAATTATTTAATTTGATTTTTATTACTGTAAGAAGCAATGAAAAGATTAGCCCATATGGAAGCCATACTATTCTTCTACTCACTAAACTTCCCTGAGGCCATTGCTCAAAAAAGGCTACTGTCCAAAATGCAAACTCAAGCATAGAAATAAATGTTTTAATTAAAACAAAGCATCTCGCGCATTGCATGCTTACAAAATATACATTTAAATTACGTGCTGTTGTCAGAATAAACATGGATTCGTGAGGTAACTAAGATTGGCGCATATGGCTTTTAAATTAGTGTCACAATGTGGAAATATCAGACTCCATCTGTTGGCTGTGACAGGTTGAGAGGATTTCGAGAGTTATTATGAAAATACCAAATGATTTCAGGCATTTTATTATTATTATGAAATGTTATATTCTTAAAAAAAAAAATCTGAACAACATACAGATCAATTTTATAATTCAGACCATTAATTGTGCACATATTTCCAGACCATGCATTTTCGAATCACACAATTTATCCAAAATTATACTAAAATAATAAAATAATAATTATTGGTACATAAATTAAATAGATAAATACATATTTTACCTGTTAATTTTTAAGGAGTATATTTTGGCATTTCTTTCGTTGATGAGATGCGATTTCTCTGAAGTCGGTGGAGGATCCATGGTCCTGTGCAGCTTCAGTGACAAAAAAACGAATGAATAAAAACCGTACCGAATATTAAAATGTACGTTTTTAATTAGACGGCAAAATAATAATTCTTCCAAGCCATCTTCGAAGGATTTAAGAAATGAGTAAAAGCACTCATTGCATCAGATCCACAAAAAAGGTGAAACAAGCAGTCAGTAATTCCGATGCTGTATGCGGAGTCGGCAAACTTGGCTGTGGGTGAGATCGGATGGATCTGGTGCAGAAGATTCAGCAGTCCAGTTAACTCATTTACGAATCGTACTATGGCGAAGGTAAGGCGAATTAATATTCATGAGCTAACGGTAGGCCTATGAAGACGACGTCCTCATTACATATGTAATATTCAAACGTCAGCCGTTCGCCATTGAAGAGCTACTGAGCAACGTCACCGGGACGTAATTAATAATTATGAGCTTAAGCCTTTGCTGTAGTAAGCTTGGCAAAAGGCGGCCGCGCATGTTTTACGTGAATGAAGTCTGCGTCTGTTGGGAATGAATGAGTGTGCCTGGGGTTTAGAACAAATCATTTGGCTGCAGTGCAAATGGGTGTGTTTGTATAATAGAAAGTCCTACAAAAGTCCTACTTTTGTCCTACAAAAATGTAGAAAAGACGTCATGTTGTCACGCAACCAGTGCACACAAACCGTCTCACATAGGCATGTTTTAAGCGGTTAAGCTGAAAAATAAATAAATAAATCCATCTACACACCTGTAGACCTACCTATAAATGGAAATAAGTTTAAATTATTTTTTTCGAAAATACGCAGTAAATATATTTTAAATAAACGTGTAATTGAAATGTACAAAATAACAAACAACGGAAAAATATAATAGTAATATATAGCACTATTAATATCACTAATATCATCATATATTAAGTAATAACATAAGATCAAATAAAAAAGAAGCATAGATTGTTAGGTTTTTTTTACTACGCGCCAGACGCCACCGCGAGCATGACGCAAACGCACTTCCGGACATGCGTCTGCGCACATTAGCGGCACCAACATGGCGATGACAATGAGCCAAAATGATGTTCAGGTGCAGCAGAAAGAAGAAGGAGAGGAGGATGATCAATCGATGTCTAGATCTGACAGGTGAGTAGATTAAGTGTCTGTCGAGCTCAGCTAACGTGCTAATGTGACCAATACCTGATCCGTCTGACAAATAAAGGGCAGTGCTGTGTTGATCAGTGGCAACAGTTCAGCAATCGACGAGAGTATTTACATAATGTATCTGATTCTTTTGGTCTTATTTTGGCTGGTTAATGTCTAAAATATGGATAATGAGCAGAACAGATGTGTTGGTGTTTCTGGAGCTGCTGGCGTGGCACGTGTGCAGCTCACGTCAATGGAAAAGGAGATATATGAAGAGGGTATTGCAGTTACATTTAAAGCAGTTTGCAGATCTAAGATAGACAAACGAGAATGATACATGCTAGTTAGTTGATTTTGCCCACTTTGGTTTGGTTGGCAGAAGGCAAAAATATAACAGCTCTATTTGCTGTGTTTACGTTTAAGAAAGTTTAAGTATGTTTGTTGTGTGCACACAAAAGGTTGCATTTAATCAAAAATACTGTAAAACAGTAATATTGTAAAATATTAATACAACCTAAAGTAACTGCTTCTATTAGAATATATTTAAAAATGTGATTTATTCCTGTAATAGCAAAGTGTTATGTGATTCTTCAGATATCTTCAGAATGCTGACTTGGTGCTCAGTTATTATCATTTTATTATATATGTGCACTGTGATTTATATAGAGTTTTTTAGGACACGTCATTAATCGGCCAGATTGGTGGCACTGAACGTAAACAACACCACTGAACCGAATGAAACTCGCATACTTTGCTGATTATTATTGCTGAAAATGGTCAATTATTGTCATGTATTGAGCTGTACTAATCGGTCGGACCGAAAAAAACATCTGCGGTGCTGTGGACTGCCAGAAGGTATAACAAATCAAGGAGAAAAGTGCAAAAAACTGTCTGAGGAACAAAAGGCATTTGTGCATGGCCAAACAAAAAATATAGAAATATAATGTACTACTGAATATGTTGTTGTGCTAATTTATGCTGTCTAAACCATGGAAAAAACATGTGGAAGCTGCTAAATCATATGGAGAAGGACTTGGTAAGCAGGAAAGGGTGCAATATTTTGACAAACTAAAGTTATTAGGACAATACGAATTGCCCTGGAAATCCTGGTTCAGTTTGGCCAACCACAAATGCCTTTTGATCCTAAGACAGTTTTTTGTACTCTTCTCCTTGATTTGTTATAACTTTTGGCAGTCTATAGTACACCAAATGTTTTTTCCGATCCAACCGATTAGTACAGCCCAAAACATGACAATAATTGATGATTTTCAGCAGCAATAATCAGCCAAATATGCAAATTTTGTTCGGTTCAGTGTCGTTGTTTATTTTCAGTGCGCCGATTGATAGTGCGTCGTGAAAACGCTCTGTTAGAATGATTTTTGAAGGATCATGTGACATTGAAGACTGGAGTAATGGCTGCTGAAAATTTAACTTTGCCATCACAGGAAAAAATATATATTTTAGAGCCCCCCTGTAGTGAAAATCAAGATTTTTATGTTGTTTATTTGTCTATGTGGTCTTTAAAATGCTTTTAGACAAACCATGTGCCAGTCCATTAAGTAACACCATTGCTGAGTATTTTCTACTTAAAACTGTAGTTTCCCAAAGGCTGTCCCAGAAATGCGGTTTGAAACAGCCCTTTTTTTGCTACGTCACAAACTTCAGTAACCAGTCATGTCAAAGGATAGATTCCTATCATTAGCATGCAAAATATACCAATAGGATTATCAGCACAAAACCAAATATTAAATAGAGCATTAAATAGAGCAAAACCACTAGGCGCTAAAAAGTAGCCCGGAGTCAGACGCACCTCTCCTGCATTGCCGTCTGCACTTTACTCACATGGGCATGAACTGAAAACACAAACTAGGCTGTATTCGAGCCTGCAAGGCGTTTTGAGGGCACAACATCATCAAGTAAGTAACTTTAACAAATGTTACAGTATCCACTGTAGTTGTCCACTAGTAAAAACAGTTTTTCAGTCATTATCCGTGTTTCGCCATTATATCGCATTTAGTACAGTTCAGTTAGTGGATCAGGGGACTCTGGCTGGTGTGACTGTGTGGGGGTGTGGCTAATTTGCATATGCATAGATCCACGTATAGTAAATGAGGCAGGGGGGTAGAGTTACAGCAACCTGTTTTATAAAATTATTTTCACAAGAAAAACATTTAAATATGCTATTTTGATGATCAAATATCAGTTTTAATGGATACAGTTTTTGACTGCAGGGGGACTTTAAAATATATTAAATAGAAAACCGTTATTTAAAAATGTAACAATATTATTTCACAATATTACTATTTTACTGAATTTTTGATCAAATGAATCCAGCCTTAATAAGCATTAGAGACATCTTTCAAATAATATAATTATTCCAAACTTGTTATTAATGAGGAATAATGCATATTTCCATTACCTTTTTCCAAACATTTATCATATTCCTTGTATTCCTTTCAAAAAAAATTAAAGAATCAGCTAAATGCGTACAACACGTCACACCCAGACAATAGAATTTCATGTACGCTTAATCCATGGAAGCCTAGTCTGTGAGTCAAAGCAAACATCCTGACCTTTTCAGCACTGCCATTGTGTAATGGACTGTACTTCACATTGGTAATTCATTAGTGTCAGTGAGTGTCCAGTGTCTGTCCATGTGATGAGAGCCTTACTCAAATGAGGCTTCAGGTTTGACTGAGCAGATGTGTGGTTTCCTGGACAGGATGTGAAGAAAAGTCTTAGTCCCTCTACCACACCAACAGAAATTATCATGTGAGCAGCTCTTTCTGAGGGCATCCTAAAGACCATGATTCCCTCAAGCTCTCTGTGAAACAGTGTTTAATAGCTACTGTATGCTCAGGTCAGATGGGGCTGTTCATGATTTCAAAGGCATGTCTGATGGCAGTGTGGACGCTCACTTTTATCTTTCGCTCTGTTAATTGATAATTGATTAGTACTGATGAGTGTTAATTTTGTGTGATAAATTCTGTAAGCAAATCCCATTGTGTTTAATGTGCATTTTATTTATTTATTTTTTTATGGCAGTGGTGAGGATTCTCTGGATGGCCTCACAAGACACAGATGTCCCCTGACCCCTTCGCTGTCCCCACGAAAACGGACCACCAGCCAAAGCAAAACAGAGCCTCCTCTTCTAAGGACGGATAAGAGGACAATCTACACCGCAGGGCGTCCACCCTGGTACAATGTTACTGGGACCACCTTTAAAGAAGCCTTCGTCATAGGTACGACAGACATGCATGCCTTCTATTTGATCATTTCAGATCGGTCTTAAGTTAGATGCAATTAATTATTACATTAATAAAAACTAATGAAATGTTTATTTTTGAACACTTTTTTAAAGAGATATCTCATCCAAAACTGAAAATTCTGTCATTAATTACTCACCCTTATGTCATTCCAAACCCATAGGACCTTTGTTCAGCGTAACACATATTAAGATATTTTGATGAAATCTGAGAGTGGTAGTTTATATATCTTAAAGCAAGGTTTAAATCGTTTACACTTGTCGTGTGTGAAAACGTGAGCTCTGTCAGGTTTGAGCTGTGAGGGCATTAGTATGCAATCCATTACTCGCAAAGAGCCTGTCGTACGGGTTACAATTTCACACTTGGATGTGCTCCAGTCAATTATTCCTGTAAAAAAAAAAAGTGTGGTGTGGCTGTCGTCCTGGCTCGCTCAGTCAGAGAGAAACTAATAAATCCACCCAAGTGGAATGATCTTCCCTTAACAAAGGTCAGATGAACAGGGAGGCGAGAGAGGACGTAAGAACACTGAAGCAGTTTTAAGTAACTTTAGTCCATATAGCAACACAAAGCCTTTTGTTATTCCCACTGGTGGTGTATCTTATTTTATGTAGTGTTTTCTTTATGGCCTTTTATTCTGGGAGATCTATCTGATACTTAAAACTTTAGTGTCTGAAAATGTAGTGGTCACCGCAATGTCTCACACGACTGGCTTTTGAAGTAATGGATAATGTACAGTTAGGTGAGTTGTATAATGTTTTTCTTGTCTGATGAGCAGACTTTTTATTGTTGGATCTATCTGTCTATCTACAGCTGAAGTCAAAAGTTTACATACACCTTAAAGAATCTGCAAAATGTTACTTTTTTTTTAACAAAATACGAGGAACCATACAAATTGCATGTTATTTTTTTATTTAGTACTGACTTGAATAAGATATTTCACATAAAAGACATTTACATATAGTCCACAATAGTTGAATTTATAAAAAATGACCTTGTTCAAAAGTTTACATACACTTGATTCTTCATACTGTGTTGTTACCTGAATGATCCACAGCTGTGTTTTTTTTTGGTGTAGTGATAGTTGTTCATGAGTCCCTTGTTTGTCCTGAACAGTTAAACTGCCACACGAATTCTTTGGTTTTTCAGCATTTCTGTGTATTTGAATGCTTTCCAACACTGACTGTATGATTTTGAGATCCATCTTTTCACACTGAGGGCAACTGAGGGACTCATATGCAACTATTACAGAAGGCTCAAACACTTACTGATGCTTCAGAAGGAAACACAATGCATTAAGAGCTTGGGGGTGAAAACTTTTGAACAGAATGAAGAATAACATTCATTTTGTATAATCCCTCTCATTTTGATAAAATAATTAACATTTTGCAGATTTTGCAAGGTGTATGTAAACTTTTGACTATCTATTTATCTAGCATCATTAATGCATTAAATATTTAATCAGTGGGATTTTTATAAACATATATTATATTATATTATATTATGTTATATTATATTATATTAGTCAGTGGTTCTGAAGTAGTTTTGTGAAAGGTTAAGGTTTTTTAAACCTTAATAATGGGTTTTGTATTGGTGTAAATTTCTAAAACATGCTCTTTATTTGCTTTCAAAACTTACCTTAACATAGCAGCAAAATTCATGTTTATGTCATGATTGTTGTGACAAATATTTTTGCAAATATTGACTTTTTGTGCATTTGAACAAGCTGCAGCTTCTGTTGCATCCTGCAGGTCTGTGTGGAGGAAGTGCTTCTGGGAAAACCACTGTGGCCAATAAGATCATAGAGGCTCTTGATGTTCCTTGGGTTGTTCTGCTCTCTATGGACTCTTTCTACAAGGTACTTCACTACAAAACACAGCCAGAATACATCTGCTTTGAACTCCCTTTTCCTTTTAAGTGAGGAATTTCACTCTAAATCCAATGACATGTTTCATCAGTGCTGTTATTGCTCCTAGTTGCATTTGCAGACCACTGTGCCATTAAAGTGCTTCAAATGAAACTTCTTCATGTGTTGAAACCATTGAAGCATTAATATCATTTGCTCTTGCCCCTGTTGGATGTGCCGAAACCCTGTAAGATGTACTCATCAATCCTTATTTGGTTTAATGGCATATCCTCCAGCTTATTAGTGGTCTAATTAAGTGGTTCAATCAGTCAATCTGTTACTCTCCATGGTGGGGAGTCTACAGGGCACTTTCATTGAATAGTACCCATTTTTGTTATTGTCAACCTCAACAGTTCTGCACCACTGAAAAAATGTCATTTATACTGATATATAACTTATATAGTTATCTTGTTTCAACTTTCTTTTCTTGCAGGTTTTGAGTAAAGAGGAGCAGGAGTTGGCGGCAAGAAATGAGTACAACTTTGATCATCCTGATGCCTTTGATTTTGAATTGCTGGTAACTGTGTTGAGAAAACTGAAAAAGGGCAAAAGCATCAAAGTGCCAGTGTACGACTTTACCAATCACAGTCGTCGCAAAGAGTGGGTAAGCAAAAAAAAAAAATTGAAATTGAAATGTTAATTTAAATTAATTTACTTTCTAAACCAGATTATTATACAGATATTAGCTCTTTATAGATTTAACTCCAAAACCAACGACTCTTATAAAGCTGTCAAATTGCATTATTAACTGAGAACAATGTTTATGGTTGCTTTAATCCTTTATAGGCAATTTGCAATTTCAAGGCTGATAGAGATAAAGCAATAGCAGTATCTACAAATACTTTAGATGTGGTATTTATGATTCCTTAGGAGCTGCTTTTATTATCTTCTGAAAATTTAAGGTTCATAAGGTTTTTCCTCTGTATTTAAATGGGTTGTAATGATAATAAGTGATAAAGGGAGATCTCTGGCTCTGTGGCTTATACAGGCCGCTTGTGCTGCTGATCAATACTGAATGAGTGGCCATTGACGGGAACCCTCATGGTAGAGCATCTGTCTTAATGGGATCATGACACCATCAGGGTTCCCCTCATTCAGAAGCAGGGGAGCATGGAGGAAATGCATCACCGCACACTTCTACAGTCTCTCACTACACTACCTCAGTTTATTAATACCATATTTGAAGTGGAAAATTGTTTAAAGCATTTTATGGGCACTAGTTTGTGTAATATGATAAGTTAAAGGGATCATCGGATGCTAAGTTCACTTTTACATGTTGTTTGAACATTAATGTTTGTTGGCAGTGTATGTACAAATCTACCCTGTAATGATAAAAATCCATGCAGTGGTTTTTAACTAATCTGTAAAAATAATATCCCCTTTTTTAAATCGAGCCATTCTCAGATGCCTGTCGTTGTGGCATTACACCGACAGAGGCCGCTCACGATAGTTGATTGACATGAGCGTCTTACCTCAGATCAGTTGTAAAAGTCCAACCTCCATGTTTTGATGCCGGAGCAGGGATGTAAGTTAGATGTAAATAAGAATTGAGCGATTTAGGTGTTGTGTTGCTGGATGTAACAATGAATGTAGTGGTCGTCATTTACTCCCGACATCTGAGCTGCTGAAGATGCAGTGGATTACGTTTGTTTGTGAAGGGAATACGCCTCCCGATCTACATATATCCATCTATGTTCACGCAAATCATTCGTGATCCAGCTTCACTTACAGCAGAAGTGAGTATAAGAGTTTTTTATGAATCTTTGCGATCGCCTTTCCTAATAAAGCGCTAGTCAGCGAGTTTGGCGGCTAAACGCGGCTAAAGTAAACAGGCTTGTCACTCCACAGAGAGAGGAGAGGGGCGGGGCAAGCTGAGCTCATTTGCATTTAAAGCAGCCTCGACCAGAATGGGATGATTTTTGCAGAGTTGATTTTGGCAAGGTAAAAAGGGTGTTGTTTTACACTACCACTGAGAATTTTTAATTAAAGTATATTATAGACTTTTCATTAAGACCCTAAAGAATCATGTCAACTTGTGGAAAATGGACATCCGATGACGCCTTTAAGGTATAAACCAGGTGTTTTTCAATTAATTTAATTTTATGCTATAATTAATTTATTGACTTTCATCAAACATTTTCACTTTTTCTGGTAATTTATCATATCAGATTAGATTATGTTAGATTTAGAGGTCGATCAATTATCGGCGCCGATATTAGGCATGTTTATGGTTAGTCAATTTCAAAACTGATATGTGGTAAAAAATAATTTAAAGCATTTTAAATGTTTTTGTCAGAGCCCTTGTTATTGTTAATTTTGACATTCATTTTTATTTTTACACCAGACATATATATCGGTTCAAAGTATCGGTTATTGGTCTACTTAATCTGTAATAATCGTTATCGGCATCGGTTCTTTCTGGTCCTTTAATTTTCTCTGTTTATGTTTCTCTATGCAGAAAACCGTCTACGGTGCCAATGTTGTGATATTTGAGGGAATCTTGGCTTTTGCCAACAAGGAGCTTTTAAAGGTAAGCCTCATATTAAACTTGTCACACTTGACATTACATAAAAGTCTCAGCTATCACCTTTAACTGTGGTTTGTGATATCACAAAGGGCTTTCAGTAAAAGATAGAAAGAGAGGAAGAGTAATGGCAAGCTTCATAGCCTGAAATATATTGTAAAAGAGCATCATGGGAGTCATAAAGCAGAGAGGGAAGAATGGAGGTGTAAAAGATAAGGTCAAATGAAAAGAAAGATAGCTGTGTAATGATAGGAAGAGAAGGGATGGAATATTGTGTATATTATATTCCCACAGATTAGTTATGGATGCTGAATGACAATAAGGTGAGAGGTACAGTCTGATAAACTTGAGCTGTAAGATAAAGAAGAAATGCATTACTGGAATCCAGATGGCTGTGGTGTTCTGTGTCTAGACTGAAGAAAAGTGTAAAAAGATAAGATCGCAGTAGCCTATATTAAGGCAGATGTCAAAAAAATAGGGATTAAAATTAAAAAGTGAAATTGAGTGTATTTATGATGGTGTTTGATGTTGCCTTTATTCTGATTTTTTTTTATTATTATTTTTATTTTTTTAATATTTCAGTCATGATATTGATTTTTATATTGTGATTTTTATATACTGTTTGGTATTGATTTGTTTTTTTTTTTTGAGGGGGGCGGTCTCTTATGCTTACCAAGGCTGGTAATATTGTGAATTTTTATTACAATTTATTAAAATTAGTGTTTTCTATTTTCACTTACACTACCTGTCAAAAGTTTTTGAACAGTAAAAATGTAAATTTTTTTTTTTTTTTTTTTTTTTTTTTAAAGAAGTCTCTTTTGCTCACCAAGCCTGCATTTATTTGATAAGTAGTACAGCAAAAAAAGTTAAATTTTAAAATAGTTTTACTATTTAAAATAACTGTTTTCTATTTGAATATATTTTAAAATGTAATAGCAACATACTATATTTAATAGTAGTATATTGAAAACAGCTAGTAGTAGAATTTTAATAGACTATTGGTAGAGTGGAATTTTTTTCAGGTTTCTTTAAATAAAAAATTGAGCAGAACAGCATTTATCTGAAATAGAAATCTTTTGTAACATTATAAATGTCTTAATCATCACTTTTGATTTAAAGCATCCTTGCTAAATAAAATGATTAATTTCTATAATTTCATGAATGTTTTACTCAACTGTTTGAAATATTAATAATAATATTAAAATTGCACATTGGAAGGATCATATGACACTGAAGACTGGAGTAATGATGTTGAAAATTTAGATTTGATCACAGGATTAAATTACATTTTAAAATATATTCAAATAGAGAACAGTTATTTTAGATAACTGTAAAAAATATTACACCATATTACTGCTTTTGAGGCAGAGAATCTTTAAAAAAAAACATTACACATCTTACTGTTCAAAAACTTTTGACTAGTAGTGTATTTAACAAGATATTTTATTATTTTGATGGCAAAGCTGAATTTTTTTTTTATTCATTTCTTCCGTGTCACATAAGCCTTCAGAAATAATTCTAATATGGTGATTTTGGAAACTAGAAATCTTCCAACATTAATAAAGGCTTTTTTGAAGAATTCTTTCCGAATGGAAGTATTAATTTCTTTATAAACTCCATTTTTCCCCCTTATTGTCATAAAAATAATATTGTAATGCTAAAAAAAATTTTTGCTTTTAAAGTAGGCTTCATTATCATTATGCAAGTTGTAAGTTCTTATTTTTTCTTTTTGAATTTGGGGTGAAATGATCCTGGAAATTTCACTGAGCTGCTGAGTAATGGATCTCATTTCCACAACCCGACTGGGAAGATGAAATTCCCTCTCTACTATACCATCTCTTTCTCTCACTGCAGCCCTGCATATACATGAATACTAGTTAATGGTTAGCTAGATAATAAGTTCAAGTTGTATCTTCTGTATCAGCTGCATCTCTGGATGAAGAATAGATATATAAAATCTTGTTCCTAAAGCCTTGTCTTACTGAAGCTGCACTGGAGCTCTGTCCTCCCCTTGTGTTTTTTCCTTCCTCCTGCATCCTGTTGTTTTCCTCACACAATGAAGATGACTGATTCTTCTCTCCCTAATGGTGAAGGTGAAGAGCGGCCACAGGAAGTGAATAGGTGGTGTTTATCTACGCCTGCTTTGGCGGTTCCCATTGCCGGGTTTCGATTCTCCTTTGCGCGTGGTGTCCGGAAATCTATACAAATTAAAATGGGAGTTATTGTGTACGCATTGGCAAAGCAGTTCATCCTGACGTGATTTATGAGCACCGTGCAGCAGATGTGCCGCAGAACCAATGAAACTCAACAAACGGTAGACGTCATTCAGCTAACAAATGGATCAGGGTTTTCAGTTTAACTCTTCTCATTGCAGGTCTTTGTGAATACAGTGACAGCTCACCTCCATTTGAGAGATTTCCATTCAGAATGGATGAGCAATGACTTCCTGTCCTTTAAAACTTGATATACACTTGACCTTTCACCCCATTCATGTTTGTTTCTTGCACGCCTGCACACAAAGTCTTATAAGTTATGCCTCGTCGTGTTGGCAGGGCTGCTGGCACTGCTGTTTAAGGGTGTTGGATTGTTTGTCGTTACCCTGAAATTTAATGCCTTTGCCATATCGTGTCGGCTCACTGAATGATATCCATTTTCAGCATCAGTGTCAGCACCAGCGGTACATCTTGGCTAGTTGGCGTCACGTTGCACTACATTGCTTTGATTGATCCTGACTTCCCCCTTGCTGAGCAGCTTTTTTAAAATTTCCTATCCGTTCACTCCGTTGAAAGATCTGATTCGCGTTCTCAGAGAGGCGGTAGTAGATCATGGATAGATTGTGTCTGCCTTGCAAGATTTTATCAGTTTGGGTTGGAAAATGATGAGGGTTATTAATCAATGGTATATGCAACTGTTGAAGTTGTTTGTTTGAAAAATCATCATTAAACAGTAAATGAAACTAATACTACTCAAAGAGTTTTTTTGTTTGTTTGTTTTAAGTACTCATTAGGACTCTATTCATTTGATCAAAAATACAATAAACACTAAATTGTGAATATTATTATAATTTAAAATAAATGTTTTCAAGTTAAATATATTTGAAAATAACTTATTCTTAATGGCAAAGCTGCATTTTTTTTCCAGTCTTCAGTGTCACATGATCATTCAGAAATTATTCTGATATGCTCATTTGCTGCTTAAGAAACATTTCTTAATATTATCATTGTTGAAAACAGTTGTGCTGCTTTATTTTTGTGGAAACTCTTGGTTTCATTTTTGAATGAATAGAAAGTTTAAGAGCATTTATTTTAAATACTAATATTTTTGTAACATAAATATCACAAATGTCTTCACTGTCACTTTTAAACAATTTAATGCATCCTAAGCTAAATATAAGTATCAATTATTTTAATTAGCTAATCGAAATCTTAGTGATGTCAAACTTTTAAATAGGCCTGTCACCAACGATTAGTTTGGTAAACGAGTAATCGGTCGAATATTCAGATGATTAATCGAGTAATGAGTTTTTGTGGTAAAAAAAAAAAAAAATTTCACATTAGCACTATGGTTTCAATATTTTGTGCAGCTAGAGCTGGGCGATTTTTATTTTATTTTATTTGTATTTTTTTTCCCTGATTTTGTTGATTAATTCAGATTTAATGTTTTTCCACACTGTTATTATTCAGAAATCAAGGTATTGCAATTTTAAATATAAATATTACTAAAAGTTACAATTAGTGCTGTCAAACGATTAAATATATATATATATATATATATATATATATATATATATATATATATATATTTATTTATTTATTTATTTATTTATTTATTTATTTATTTATTTATTTATTTATTTATTTATTTTATTTATTTATTTATTTTTATTTATTTATTTTTATTTATTTATATTTATTTATTTATATTTATTTATTTATATTTATTTATATTTATTTATTTATTTATTTAATGTTTTTTTTTTTTTTGTTTTTTTTTTAAGCATTGTACACTTTAGATGTATACCTTGGGTTATTCCATTGGCTGTTAAAATGAGTGTTGCTTCAGTAGGCTGGCAACAGCTTGAGTTATGTTTGTGCGTTTTATATTTATTTTCAATATATACTGTATATACTGTATGTGTGTGTATTTATGTGAATGTGTGTGCATATGCACAGTACACACACACATATATTATGTAAACAAAAACTTATTTTGGATGTGATTAATCGCAATTAATTGTTTGACAGCACTAGTTAGAATTAGACACTAAATAAGCCATGATAACAGTGAAGAGAAAAGAATGATCAAACTGCATGTCGGCATGCGCTTTGTGAAGAACCATAAGTAGAATATATCGCTACGGTGCCTTTTACACCGAATACGCTTTTGTGTTGACAAAGATGCGACGTGGGCAGTGGAACAGTACAAAAGGCCAGAAGATGGGAGTTGAACTTCATTTAACTTGGGTGCCACGTTTTTAGAATGCCGTTTCATGCATGAGACATGAGCACAACAGTCAAACACGTCCATGTTTACATAGAAAAAAAAAAAATGGAAAAGCTGCTACTACTACTACTACTGTATGTCTGATATTCATGTTTGCATCATAATGACAGGCTGAAGGTTGCTGTTCATTATTTTTACAAAACATTTGTAGTTAATAATAGTCTACTGGTTTTATTCCTTCAGTCATTTTGAATTTAAATTGCCTTGCCTTTTTTTTATTATTTTAAAGCATTTTCCTTATTATTTTTGAACATATAATATGTAAAACACAGGTTTGTACAAGATGTAGTTGTAGTTCATGCATCTTTTCTGCGAGGATATTTAAAGTGATATTTAAAGTTAATAAAGTTATTTGAATCATGTTGTAGTTACATTTTCAAGTTAGTTAAAAATCATTAAAAAAAAAAAATCGCTGGTTGAATTTGCCAGCCCTAATGTACACTGTTTCTGTATGTCTATCACAGGTTGTCAGTTTTTTGATGTTTTGTTGTATTTCTGTTTCTTTTTGTCCTTCAGCTTCTAGACATGAAGGTGTTTGTAGACACAGATTCTGACATCCGGCTAGTCAGACGCCTAAAGAGGGACATCACGGATAGAGGGCGTGACATTGCAGGCGTCATTAAACAGTACAACAAATATGTCAAGCCAGCGTTTGAGCAGTACATCGAACCCACTGTGCAGGTGGCTGATATTGTGGTCCCAAGAGGTATGTGAAGTTAGAAAATGTCAAAATTGCAGAAAGATATAGTAAACTATTAAGCATATACTGTCTCGCTTGTAATGTCGCTAGGCAATGTTTATATTAAAGGTTATGCTTTTTCACTTTTGGAATTTTAGTCAGTTTGTGGTGTGTGTCTTTGGGCATAAAATAAAATCTACCAAGTTACAAATCTCAAAGTCCACTCCAAAAGGAGATATGTTGTTGTTAAAAAATCCCTTTTCAAGAACTACAACGAACGGCTACTTTGGACTACAACGTTTTTTTTACGCATGCAATGATGTCACAACGCGGTCCATTTGAATTTCATTAAATTAAATCCCGTCCACGGAAATTCAAATTGTTGTGGGGGGCATGTAATATTGCCGGTTGCCAGGTCGGAGCCGTAACGCGCCACAGTGTGTGGTAAGACATTTATTCATCATACAGTATAGATAATGTTAGCTTCACTTATAACGTGAGTGTTTTTTAAAATGCATAAACTTGCACTAGAATAGGCTACTCTAATCAGTGATGATGTTCTTTGATAATGTTAGGCTGCTTTTAGCCTTATGCTGGAGCTGGTTTCGGGCAATGAAACTAAGTATGTAAAATTAAATACATTAGCACGATAGTATCATGTATTGGCGATCTCGCAGGCTGACGACAGGACCCAACACTACTGTAGCGTATTATTTACTCACTGCATCCTAGGTGTATATGACTTCCTTTCAGACGAATGCAATCGGAGTTATATTAATATTTATCTTGGCACTCCCAAGCTTTAGAATGGCATAGATGGGTGTTTCTTCTCATCAGTCCAAAATAAGTCCAATAATATGCATCCATCCATAATAAAAAGTGCCTCACACAGCTCCAGGGGGTTAATAAAGGCCTCCTGTAGTGAATCGATGCGTTTTTGTAAGAAAAATATTCATATTTAAAGTGCAAGAATCACTTTAATCTAGCTTGCGCAAACAGTTGTACACGGAACTTGCTTCTTTGACAAGGGGCATGGCAGTACTGAAACACCGTCTAAGCTGTTTGCCAGTCGCAACGCAGGGGGACAGCTAACCAATCACAACACATTTCCTTTTTCAGAAGGCGGGCCTTCATTAAACCCGGAACTAATTGAGCCATTTGTGCCAGGGTGGGAGAAATGTATTGTAGTAATGTAAATTATGTTACAAATAATGCGTTTTTCGAACCACGAAGCTTAAAAGCATGTTTTAGTGCACCCCCAAAACAAAATCAAGATTTTGTAAAAGAGCATAATAGGACCCCTTTAAGAAACTTAATTAATAGATGATTTAAAAATGTTTCTGTATAAGTATCAAACTAAAAGACCTATACATTTGTAATAGCCTTTGATGCTTGTATGAAAAGAAATAATTACTGTTAAACCTCCCTAGTTTATTCAGCCTTTTTCAGCTCAAATTATGTGAATTTTGTGAAAGCATAATGTAGATTATAACAGTCCCTTTCTATTGTTTCTCCAGGTGGGGAAAACTTTGTAGCCCTGGATCTGATTGTTCAGCATGTTCACAGTCAGCTGGAAAAGGTATGTAATAAAAATACCTCTTCATTCTCATCTGTTTGACACTGAGTGAGAATGATTAGTTGGTCTGTGCATGCTATTATTCCTGCTAGATGATCCACATGCTCTTAATACACACACAGATGTTGCATGCGTGTGCATACAAAGCCCATGCCATGGTATAAGTGTAGTTTACTCATGGTATGAGTATAGTTTGCCCTCTGGTGGTCATACTGTACCTCTGACACTAGATATTTTGTTCTAATCATTATGTGCATTGGTTAAAACAAGAAAAGACAAGGCCAGTAATCTTGTTCTCAATTTTACACCCCTTTATAGTATTACAAAATTAATTTGCAAATGTAATTTCTGGCACAGTATTCATTAAAAAATTAAGTAAAAAGTGGGCATTTCATACCGTAATATAGTCCAGTCCAATTGTGAATTTGCTAAAACTGTGACTGAAAGCCTTTTGTCTGTTGGTTAACATTATCCATTTTTTTCTTTGGAATAACATGCATTGATAATTCAGACAATATGCTGAAAAACCAAGAGACAAGCAAACGTGTAGTCAGTTTTGATTTCATGTTGACTTCTGGTGCCTACCAAGGTAATTATTAGAAAGACAAAGATGTTAACACTAATGAACGTTTGCTGAGTGACGTTCATGTGCATGTATTGATGACGGATGTATTCCACAGAAAGGGTTTAGGGCCTCTTTGAAATGTAATCATTTTCTGTGCCTGGCAGGCTGAATAAAGTCATGAATTATCCTGAGGTGGAAAATGCTTTTCCCTTCTGTACTAGATCAGTTACAGTGAGGAATGATCTTTAGGACTAATGAACCATGTGCTTTTGTGCAGAAGATATCATGCTCTAAAGCCACAGCAGCATTGGGTTTCTCATCGCATAGGGGTCAGATTTGAAAGATTTTCTGTGTTAGGCCCAGTGAGTACTTTGAGTGAAAAGTAATGTTTTTAGAGACACTGCAAAAGTTTTTTTTTTTTTTAAATGGTTACTCATTTAGGGGCACTTTTGACGTTTTGTTTTGTATAATGTGTGACGTGTGGGTTTTTAATATTATGTGTGATGATATTGACATTTTTTGCTTTATGAGAGGAACAAAAAATTTAACATTGGTATTGCTAACATGAGGTAGGTAACAGCCAGTTAAGTTTGTAATTATAGAAAGAAATTGATTAAATTAATTGAAATGATAAATACTGAACAGTGTATAATGATGTCTACTTTATTTATTTATTTATTTATTTATTTATTTTAATTAATTAAAATTAAATGTATTATTTAATTTAAAAGAAATTAATTATTAATTTAATTAATTCATTGTAAAGAAATTGATTAAATTAATTGAAATGATAAAAACTGACTATTGTATAAAACAGTCTAACTTATTTATTTATTACTCATTTAAAATTTATTAAAATGAAATGTTTTAATTTAATTAATTTTAAAGAATTATATTAAATTAATTGAAATTATAAATACTGACCAGTGTATAAAACTGTCTACATTTATTTATTCATCCAAAATATTAACTTTGCTAACATAAGTTAAGTAGCAGCCAATTAAGTTTGAAATTGATTAAATTAATTAAAATTAAAAAATACTGACCAGTGTATAAAGCTATCTTCCTTATTATTTATTCATTTAAATTAAATGTAATTTATTAATTTTAAAGAAATTGATTAAATTAAAATGAATTGAAATGCTGTCTACCTTATTTATTTATTCATTTAAAATAATTAAAATGAAATGTTTTAATTTTAATTAATTTTAAAGATTTTTATTAAATTAATTGAAATTATAAATACTGAGCAGTTTATAAAACTGTCTTTTTTTTTTTTTTAACTTTTTTTTTTGTCATTAAAAATAATAACATTGGACTTGCTAACATGAGGTAGGTAGCGGCCAATTAAGCTACCTACTTCATATTAATAATGATTAAATTAATTACATTGATACTGACCAGTGTATAAAGCTGTTATGTATTTATTTATTCACTTAATATTTTTAAATGGTATGTATTGTGTATATATAATTTATGCAGACACATGCACATTACTATTATAACAAATTATTAATATATAATTTGATAAACATATTGATTTTATACTTAGTTTCATATATTATTTATGTATTTAAAATAGAATTTCCCTAATTCAAACTTTCAATTTTCATTCTTGTTTCATTGAAGAATCATCCTTGTCCTAAAAAAAAAAAAATAAATAAAAAACACCTGGTGTAACTAAAGCAGGAAAATTTAGCGTCTATATATGTGCTATCCAAGCAACCCCATGATACCACAGTGATACAGTTACACTGATAAAGACTGTTAAATCAGCCTGAAACATTTTCTTTTTAGTGATGGAAATATTAAAAGCATAAATGTATATTGTGCAACCCTCAAGAATGTGATTGTATCAGGTTAAATATAGAGCATAACAGTAGCTGATAGTGCCATAAAATATTTTCCCAGTATACCATGGAGAGGGTGAGGGCTGACTGTTTGGAATGGCTTTTCTGAGTGAATATCTCATTTCATGAGTGTGTCTTTTTTTTCTTTTCTTTTTTTATTCTTCTCCTCCCTGTGCGTGTTTGTAATGAAATACTTGCTAAACCCTCAACCGATTGCTCTAACCATCCCAGCGTGAAATCACAGTGAGGTATGGCTGCTTTTCCCCTCATTCCCTTCCATCTCTCTGTCCTTCATTCTTTAAACCTGTGCTTCATCTCTCCTTTCTTTTCCTCAAACCTGCAGAGCTGCAAATGGAGTCAAAAGGAAAAGCGTAGCTCTGGCTGTGGAGTTATAAATGGACACACAGCCTCACCCATATTAAAATCTCATTTGTCTGAAATCATATATGTAAAAAGACCTGAATGATGCACAAAACTGATATGAAGACAAAGAATATATTTGTAAAGAAGCTTTCCGAGCCAAAAAATGCCATAGCTGCGCTGTGTACCTTTTGTCTCCACCTCCACTGTTTTATTTTGATGCTGTTGCTAACACAGGGATGGGCCTATTTCAGTGGTTTTGCTTTCTTTAGATACTGTGCACCTTGTGAAATCCATCTATAATGCACATGGTCTCTGTATTGAGACATCTGTTGTCATTTTACTATTTTATTGCAGCACCTCAGCTGAAAACCACTGATATACTACCCAAACCTGAGCTCGTCTTGGCTGTGATGTGTCTGTCTGTTCTGTATAGACTTTAATCAGTTCGTGTTCTTTTCTCCCCCTCCCTCTCTCTTTTCTCTGTCTCGTCATCATTGTCTCCCAATGAACATTTATTCCCTTCTTCAGAGGAAACTCCGCTGGGATATGTGAGGATAAATTCTTGCATCCTCTCGCCTTTCCTTTTTTTCTGTTCTGTTCTGTTCTGTTTTTTGTTTTTTCTTAGATTCATCCTCTGCGATCCTTCCTCACAAAACACGTTCTGCTTTTTTAGTGTTTTTTTATTATTATTTTTTTTTTTACTATTATGTTTGAATTTTACTAAAGCTTGTGTATGTTTAACTTAGCATCAGCTTTTTAGAGTGAGCTAATAACATTCACACTGTCATCCAGAGTCCTAACCAGCATCGACTGTGAAAAAGCGACAAGACATTTTGTCCATCACTTGGTCTGTTTTTTGGGATCGCATAGGTAGAAATCTGATTGGTCCAAAATCTCTGTACATATCTTCTGACTGGTTGTCATAGTGTTATGCCAAGGAGTAGGTTTGCGTTCAGTGTGGACAAAGTACTTGTCGCATCGCGCTGGTTAGAACGTGTTTTTTTTTTTTTTTTTTTTTTTTTTTTTGTATGGCATTGTGGGCTGAGGTTTGGTCAAACCGGCAGTCACAATGAAGGAAATTAAATATCTCAAATTAGTCATTAATGTAGGTTGTTGTACACTGTGGAGGGCAGTGCTGCTCTTCTTGCTTAGATTTACGATATTGTATTTAAATGAGCAGTTCAGTCCAATCTTGTTGGTTTTATTGAAATGATTAGTTCACTTCCAGAATAAAAAATTCCTGGTAATTTACTCATCCCATGTCATCCAAGATGTAAATGTCTGTCTTTCTTCAGTCAAAAAGAAATGAAGGTTTTTAAGGAAAACATTCCTGGATTTTCTCCATAAAGCCAATGGGTTGAAGGTCCAAATTGCAGTTTTAGTACAGATTTAAAGGGCTCTACACAATCCCAGATGAGGAATAATGGTCTTATCTATTCTAAAAATATGAAAATGCATATACTTTTTAACCATAAATGCTCATCTTGCACTAGCTCGACTTCGCTTTACGTAATCACGTTGGAAAGGTCACGCGTGGCGTAGGCGGAAACACCGACCCAGTGTTTACAAAGCGAATGTGCAAAGGAAGTCAAACGCCCTTTACAAAAAAGGTAAAACAACGATGTCGGACGATTTTGAAGTTGGATGAGAAAATTAGATTTTTTTTCTCTACCTTACCTATTTGAACCAGAGTACACAGATGAAGAACTAACCATGCGTATCTTTTTCTAGGGTGATTACGAAATGCGAATCGCAGAGCTAGTGCAAATATGAGCATTTGTGGTTAAAAAGTATATACTTTTTTTTTTTTTTTTTTTTTAAGAAAATTACTACATAAGACTCTTATTCCTCGGCTGGGATTGTGTAGATTTGGGATTTGGTCCTTCAACCCATTGGTCCCCATTGAAGTACACTATACGGAGAAAAGTCCTGGAATGTTTTCCTCAAACACCTTAATTTCTTTTTGACTGAAGAAAGACAGACATGACCATCTTCAATCACACCAGGGGTGAGTAAATTATGATGAAAATGTTGATTCTCAAAGTGAACTATTTCTTTAATATCACATTTTCACTTTTTAAAGAAATGGTTTACCCTAAAACTAAAATGGTCATTTACTCTACCTCAAGTATGACTTTTTATTCTTTCTTCTGCAGTATACCAAAAGAGGTTTTTACAATATTAAAAAGCAGCATTTTTTTATTTTCTTTTTAATATGGTCTATGAAAGAAAGTCAGTGATATGTGTTTGGAATGAAATGGAGTAAATGATGACGATTGTTATTTTTAGGTGAACTGTTTCTTTAATGCTTGTGCATCGTATCTTTGGTTGCGAAACCCTCACTTCTGTCTACTTCTAATTTAAAGGCCTGTTCACACCAAGTCTGAGGATGCACACACTTGTACATTGAAACCTATGATATTAACAGGTAGTCAACACATAGCCAAAGTCAATATTTTATTGCTCGGTGAGGTTTCTTTTTGAAATGAAAGTGATTGATTTGTGCAGATTTTGCAGTTGTTTTATTTTAAAATGTATCCAAAATGAAAATCCTGACTTGAAGTGAATGGGCCTTGACTTTCTACCATAACACTTTAAACTCGCATCAACTCTTCAAACCATATTCGCACTGGGAAAAAGTCAAATATTGTTATATTTGTCTCTTTTCCATTAACAAAAAGTCTGCTAATGGTTTTTTGTTTGCTTGTGTGCAACTTGTGGGATGTTTACTTCTCATATCCATGTGCTATATAGATCAGCCCTGGCATCTGCCCATCAGGGTCAACCTCTACCCAAGACCCTGAGTGTCATGGAAAGCACCCCACAGGTCAGAGGAATGCACACTATTATCAGGTATGACCTCACTGCTATTAAAAATACTTATGTAACTTACACATACACACTATTGATATTTTTATTGTAACATTTTATTAATTTATTTGCCATTCAAAATTTCGTTTTAAATAAATTATTAATATATATTATAAATAAAAGTTATTTAGCAAGGATGCATTAAAATCATCAGAAGTGATAGTAAAAACATTCATATTACAAAAGATTTCTTTCAGGTAAATGCTGTTTTTTAAACTTTCTATTCATCAAAGAATCCTGAAAACTGTTTTCGACATTGGTAATATGCAATGTTTTGCAAACAAAAGAATTAGGTACATTTTAAAATGGAAAATCATTCTTTATATATTTGTTTGTATGTTTCTTTGTTTATATGATGTAATATAATGATGTAATGTAATATATTAATAACTATCTGGTCACAAATGATAGTGATTCAAGTTTTGACAAAACAATTTAATTTCAGGATTTACTAAAAAATAACTGCTGTTCATGTTTAAAGACAGCATAATACAAAAACGTTGGCATTATTTCACAGTATGTATCTTAGCATGTTAGCAAACTAACCCTCAGCTGAAACAAAAAAATTATTATATATATAATTTTTTTTTTTTTTTTTAGCATTGTACACTTTAGATGTATACCTTGGGTTATTCCATTGCCTGTTAAAATGAGTTTTGCTTCAGTAGGCTGGCAGTAGCTTGAGTTATGTTTGTGTGTTTTGTTCACTACTAAGTAATTGGGTAATTCAAATAAAATAGGGCTTGTTTTCTCACTTTATCTAACCTCTCAGACCAGCGGTTCATGTATACAGTATCACGCTCTTCCAAAACACACGTAATCTCAGTTATGTATTATTGACTGTGTCCCCTGTGCCCCCAGGAACAAAGAAACCAGTCGGGATGAATTTATTTTCTATTCAAAGAGATTAATGAGGCTTCTCATAGAGCACGCTCTGTCCTTCCTGCCGCTGAAGGTGAGTGGACCGGCTTTAATGACCAACTACGAACTTTTAAACTTCATATTACGAGCTCTGGATATTGGTCATAATACAGTGATACATACGAGTGTCAGGCAGCACCCCCATAGACAAATTAAATTTTTATGGTGTGAAGTGAAGCAGGTCTTCATTCAAGATTATAGCACTTGTTTTATATAATTTTAGTAAAAAAAAAAAAAAAAAAAAGATCACTGATCCTTATTTCATCTTCTCTTTTTAGCCGGTGTCTGTTGAAACTCCACAAGGAACTATATATGATGGGAAGAGGCTGAGCGGGAAACGGGTTTGTTTATTGGAAGATTAAAATGTGTTACATACTTTTGTGAAAAATTGCTGGGTTAAATTAGTTATCTTGGCTATTAATTTCTCAAATTAGTTGGTTTATATGAAAGCCTGTTTTTACCACAGAATAAAAAAAAATGTAAAAAAAAGTAATTGCAAACTTTCATCACGTTAGACTTTTTGTTTCTTACAATTCTGCATTTGCATCTTACATTTCAGACTTTTTTCTTCAAACTTTGAGTTTATAGCTCACTTTCAGACTTTTTTTCTCACAACTAAGTTTATATCTTATCATTCACACTTTTGTTGCAGTTAAAAGAAAAAGAAGGAATTGCAAAATATAAACTCAGAATTCATTTTTGAAAATATCTTGCAATTGAGTTTATATCTCACAATTCAGATTTTTGGTTTCCGCCACAAATAAAAAAGGTAGCTGCAACTTTTATCTCTCAGTTTTGACTTTTTCCCCCCTTTTTCAGAGAATGAACGTTTGAATTTTGAGAATTGTGAGGGGAAAAAAAGTCTAAATTGTGAGAGAAAACATCACAATTAGCTTTTTTTTTTTTAATTCAATGGCAGAAACGCATTTCCATAGGCATTGCTATTATCTAGTATATTATATATAGCGCTATTATATGGCAAGACTTTATATCTGTGCCTTTTGTTTGTTCGTTTGGCAGATAACTGGTGTGTCCATTCTGCGGGCAGGAGAGACCATGGAACAGGCCTTGATGGCTGTTTGTAAGGACATTCGACTCGGAAAGATCCTCATTCAGACCAATCATGACACAGGAGAGCCTGAGGTATCACGTCTTCACCCATCCAACTGACAGACCCGTCTATAAACAAGCTCTGATCAAAAAGTTGCCCGTGTTATCATGTGTCCTTGTGTTCTCAGCCTTGGTGAGATGGCACGTATGATTTACTCGTAGCCTACTAGTCAGGTCATGGTCTGTTTCACTGCTGTGGTTTGTCAGATTTGATATCTATGCCTCTGCTTACCTGACATATGGCATGTGTCTTGATGTACATGATAAACTTGACAGCTCTGTTGTGATGGATGTCAGTTTGCAGGTTTTTTTGTTAGAGTATTGCATATAGCTCCCTCTAGATGTATGTTCACTGTGCATTAAAGGAGAAGTCCACTTCCAGAACAACAGTTTACTGATAATGTACTCACCCCCTTGTCATCCAAGATTTGCATGTCTGTCTTTCTTCAGTCGTAAAGAAATTGTTTTTTGAGGAAAACATTTTTAGCATTTTTCTCCATATAATGGACTGGTATGGTGCCCCGAGTTTGAACTTCCAAAATGCAGTTTAAATGCGGCTTCAAAGGATCCCAAATGCGGTTGTAAACGATCCCAGCCGAGCAAGAAGGGTCTTATCTAGCAAAACGATCAGTTATTTTCTTAAAAATAATACATTTTATATAATTTTTAATGTCAAACGCTCGTCGTGTTGTTCTTCCCGACCTGTTTTTTCCGGTTCATGACAGGGTATGTCAAAAATCTCCTAGATAAGACCCTTCTTCCTCGGCTGGGATCGTTTACAACCGCATTTGGGATTGTTTGAAGCCGCATTTAAACGGCATTTTGGAAGTTCAAACTCAAATATCTTTACAACCGAAGAAAGAAAGACATGAACAACATTATCTGTAAATTGTTGTTCTGAAAGTACAGTCTACTGTTGCACTGCTTATGAACAGTGTTGTTTTAGTATTATTTATATACTACTGTAATATATTCATATTTTAAATTAGCTTTTAGTTTTCTATTTTCAGTTGTAAGTTTTAGTGATTTTGTGTGTGCTTATCATTGATTTGTTTTTCTAATATTTCAATTTTGCTTTAGTTTCTTAGTCATGTATTTCAGCAAAAAATAACAACACACTTTTATGACGTGCCGTTATGATAAATGTTCCTAATATGTATTTGTACCATTTAAATGGCGATATAAAATGACACAAGTTTGATCAGTTTTATTTACAGAAAGTAGATCAGACTGTCTGTTTCATTAAATCAAATATATAATAATTATTTAAAAGGAATTTTTTCAAATATTATTTTTTCAAATATATTCCAAAATACATTTTCTCATAATCAAAGGCTGAAATTAAATCTAAATATATATATATTTTTTTATCACTCATCCTTGCTACTGCAGTGTTCCATTTGCATTTCTTTGATCTCAAAGTACCTTAAATGTCCTTATTTAATTTAGGGTGAAATCTCAGTGCAGTACCATCTATTGCTTATGTCTGTTTCAGCTTTAGAAGTTTAATGTTTTACGTAATGCCATATAAATCATTGCTTAGTTTATAAATTTGTCTTATTACGGCCTAATTTCCTCCTCAGCTCCATTACCTTCGTCTGCCCAAGGACATCAGTGAGGACTACGTCATCCTGATGGACAGCACTGTGTCTACAGGAGCGGCAGCTCTCATGGCTGTCAGAGTCTTACTTGTAAGTCACCTCAGAAGACAGTTCATATTTGTTTAATTTGAAATAAATTTCCCAAATGTGCACAGATATTTTTTACACTTCCTGGGCATTGGGGAGTAGGTCTGGGTTCTTTTTAAGATGTGTAAGATAAATGTCAACATCTCAGTATGCTGAATCTGTTATGCAAGTGATAGGAGATATGAGCCCTAGAACTGAGATTGTCTTGTTAGGTCTAATCTATTTCAATGGACAATCACATTTCTACATGATCTTGGACCTCTCTTGCATAAAAAACAAACAATCCTAACCAAATTGCTCCCTTTTTTGGGAGCAAAGTTCATATTTAATATGGGTGTTTAAAAGGTCTGTCTAGCCTTGGTTCAATATTTATATCTAACAACACAGCTACTTGGAAAAATATAGATTTGTTCCACTTCATGGTTCCTTCAGGTGTTTTAAAAATTTAGCATGGGTATATTTGTAGCAATATCCAACAGTATATTTGTATAGGTAAAAATTATCGATTATTCTTTTAGTCAGATTCCAGATTTTTAAATACTTGTATCACGGCCAAATACTGTATTGTCCTGTTCTAACAAACCATACATCAATGGAAAGCTTATTTATTCAGCTTTCAGATGATGTATAAATCTGATGTTTTATCAAATTGACTCTTATGACTGGTTTTGTGGTCCAGGGTCACATATATTGTATTATATTATATTATGTTATATTATTCCAAAAATGTATCATTGCATAACAGACACTATTCAAGCCATTCAGTGATATTTAATTTTATACATTATATTGGTACAGTAAGGTTTAAATGAGGGCGATTCACAAACTCATCTGTTCCAGGATCATGATGTTCAGGAGGATAAGATCTTCCTGCTCTCTCTGCTCATGGCGGAAATGGGCGTTCACTCAGTGGCCTACGCCTTTCCCAAAGTACGCATCATTACCACTGCCGTGGACAAGAGGGTCAACGATGAGTTTCACATCATTCCAGGGATTGGTAAGCACAGTTTTACTATCATTCATATGACAATGAACATCTGCTGAAAATGTACTCACCCTCAGGCCATCAAAGACCTAGATGAGTTTGTTTCTTCATTTGAACAAATTTGGAGAAATTCGGCACTACATCACTTGCTCACCAATGGATCTGCAGTGAATGGGTGCCATCAGAATGACCAAACAGTTCAAACAGCTGATAGATGACTTCAGTTCATCAATTTGTCAGAAATGCACAGATCAAGCACTGTTTAGAAGTAAAAACAGTTCTGAACAAATATGTTCATGGATTTTGATATGAGGGGACAACAGGGTATGGGCCTTTCACTGGAGGATCAATGTTCCCCACCCCTGGTTTAAAGTTAAAATGATAGGTTTGTTAATTACAAACATTCTGCTTTTCACTTCACAAGATGGACTGAAGTCATGTGGATTATTTGTGGATTATTGTGATGCTTTTATCAGCTGTTTGGCTCTCATTCTGATGGCACCCATTCACTGCAGAGGATCCAATGATGAGCAAGTGATGTAATGCTAAATTTCTTCAAATCCGTTCCGATGAAGAAATAAACTTGTCTACATGTGGGTTCCTTTAACAAAAACAGTAAAAATGGGATGCACAATATGTCATAATCAAAAGCAATTTTTTTGCAGGTAATTTTGGGGACCGTTACTTTGGGACTGATGCTCCTTCAGACTGGTATGAAAGTGATGATGGGATGGACTACTGAATTTCATCAAGATGTGTACAGTATGTGAGCGACTCTATCTGCATGCATCGCAGAAGGGAACATTTAAGCACTTAATCTTATGATTGTGGACTCATTGCCCTGCCCTTTATATGCATAAGCCTTAGCCGTCTCTTGCTGCCAATTCTTGCAATACTACATGCTACACATGAGCCCATGCTCAATACAGGTCAAAGCAGACCCGCAAACATGGGAGATTACTGCTCATTAGTTTTCCTTGCAGTGCCCACATGACCATCACAATTTGAGATTTGTTCATTAATACTTGAAGTAAGAAATGATTGAGTGGAATAATAAGGGCACAATATAGTTACTTCATAGGTGTGTTTAAAACGGCGTACTACCAAACTTGTACCAAACGACCTTGTACTATTTTTCAATAGTATAAGTATACCGTATATACAGTTGAGGTCAAAAGTTTACATACATCTTGCAGAATCTGCAAAATGTTAATTATTTTACCAAAATAAGAGAGACAAAATGCATGTTATTTATTTTTAGTACTGACCTGAAGATATTTCACATAAGTCGTTTACATATAGTCCACAAGAGAAAATAATAGTTGAATTTATAATAATGACCCCATTCAAAAGTTTACATGCACTTTATTCTTAATGTCTTTTTGGATAGTTGTTCATGAGTCCCTTGTTTGTCCTGAAAAGTTAAATTGCCTGCTGTTCTTCAAAAAAAATACTTCAGGTCCCACAAATTCCCACAGGAACCCTTTCAAATGCATAAAAATGCTGAAAAATCAAATAATTTATGACTATATGTAAACGTATGTTATGTGAAACATCTGATTTAGGTCAGTACTAAATAAAAAAAAAAAAAAAAAAATAACATGCATTTTGTATGATCCCTTTTATTTTGCTATAATAATTAACACGTTGCAGATTCTGCAACTTTTGACCTCAACTGTACTGTGTAAAACACAGTATATATAATTGACTGCAAACACAGTACATACTTGATATTTGTTTGCTGATTTTATGTGGTCTTGACTTAATTTCATTTGTATAGCATAGAGCTGACGTCTTACACTAATTGAAAGAAACATTTCTGTATGCCTGCTTCAATTTAACCTGCCTTTAATATTGCAGCTTTGCTGAAAATGTTCATAATTGTTACTACCTTAATTTGTAGCCTAAGCACAAATATGATTTGGGTCAGACATCACGGTTTAACTACAATGTTGCTTTGTATTCTACTCATAAACATTACATCTGTTGTTTAATCTACATTTCCTTTTTTTATTTTTTTATTTTTCTCCAATTGATTGGTGTCTTGAAGGTGATACAGATGTGATGTGCCAATCAATGCATCAGTCTACTTGATAGTATTTGTGTGTGTGTAAAAATTCTTGAAATATTGAAAAGGGACTTTTGTTAATAGAAAATTCAATTTTAAGTCCAAAGGAATAATTTTGCTCTCATCATTGGTTTTAGTGTTTAGCACTATAGTGCCACCGAGGGGAACAAAATCAGGTTTATAGTTTTCTGTTAAATACTTGAATTTTAAAGTGTAGATAATGTATATTTATTTTCATTGGATTATTTGCCATGCCTGAGCGATGAGAGCCAACGACAGAATAATTTGCAGTGACAAAAGTTGAGTAATAATTATTGAAGAACATTTTGGAGGTCTTTTAGCAAAAATTAAACCCGAAGAGAGATCAAAACATGAGCTTCTCCTGAACTTTCACTGTTACGTGTTATCTAATGCATTTATTTTAAATTAACCTGATTGAAGTAATAGTGCTGAAATACACATACAGCAACCCGAGATGCACTTAAATTTATGTAAGCAAACATTTGATTATATTCTCACCTAAAGCAGAGTGTTGCACATTATTTCAGTGGCATTTAATTAAAAATGTCTATTTGGTCCCACTTGACAAAATGTCATACTGAAAATGACATCTTTGTCTTGTTTTTCGTTGAATGTTTGTCTAATTGGAACTGCCGTTTTGAATTGTTTTTATTTTTTGTACAGTGATATTTTGACTTGGTTATACATTATTCTAAATCAAATCTCAGTAATGGACTTAAGACTTCAAACTACATTATCATAAAGAGGAAAAATGTTTCTCTTTCTTATTTAAGTTTTTTTTCTTTCCAGAGATGTGTACTGTAATGATTTTGTACATGTAAAATTTCCCTGGGTTATCTGTTTACGAGCTTCAAACTGACCTCCAGTGCTGTAAGCCATTCCACTTCTGCTGGAACATTTTTTTTTTTCTGTCTGTATAAATAGCGCAATAAAATATTTTGTGCTTAAGTCTCTCTTATTTCTTTCTTTTTTTTTTTCTTCAAACATCGCAAAAATGTAATTGTAACAAGTTTAGTAATGCTTTACAATAAGGTTAATTAATTGACATTAGTTAACATGAACTAAGAAAAAAAAAACAATACTTCTACAGCATTTATTAATCTTAGTCAATGTAACTTCAGCATTTACTAATGCATTATTAAAATAACAAGTTGGGTTTGTTAACATTAGTTAATGCACTGTGAACTAACATGAACAATAAACGACTGTACTTTTATTAACTAACGTTAACAAAGATTAATAAACGGTATAATGTATTGTTAGTTGTTTGTTCACGTTAGTTAATACGTTAACTAATGTTGACAAATGACGCCTTATTGTAAAGTGTTACGAAAGTTTTATCGGTTTTACCCATAAGAGTTTTCCCTTCATTTTTCAAAACCACTTCCAGGTACACATAATGATTTATTGGGGTAATTATAATTAATCAAATTATTTTAATTTAAGAGGGGTTTTAGCTGTTTTAAATCGGCACTAAAACCATTTTCCAATAGTTAAATTTATCGAGTGAGACTTTTATTTTGAAACATCCTGTTTGGCTTTGAAACGTTTGCGTGTTGCTTCACACCACCGCAAGCATCACGTTATAGTATTGACTTTGGGGTAAAATGAATTATGTCACGGCATCTCTCAGGTTGTTCTGATATATGTACAAACTAAACTGAATGAGTTTAAGCTTCGGTCACGTCTTTGGAAGTCACTTCCCTTCCTCTTTTGACTTTGGAAAGCAGCGCACTCGTACCGCTTTTATTTCAGCAACGCCGACATCTCTTTAACACACACTGTATCTTCTGTTGCGTGACAAGGTAAGGTAGGACTACATTCTGTCTAATTTAAGTCTCCTTACAGGTTAAAACTTACTGTGCAAGAGTTTTAAAATAAAGTAGTTTTAATGCGCGTTGCATAAGCTTTGTTATAAGCACTTGAGAGGGGTCAGCAGGACAAACTGTATTAATTAAAGGAAAATAAATATGTACACTGGATGACACATTCTTAATTTTGTATGTCAGCGTTGTGAGAAACAGAATTGCCCTTAGCCAGCTTTGTTAAAAAAAAAAAGTTTTGTTTTTAAGTTTGGAAATTAATCATGATTTACGGCACGCGCACTCGCACGCGCCTTTGAGCTAAAGCGCGAGACTCTCATCACTGTACGAGTGCAACTGAACCTTATAAAATCAGGAATGCTCAGTAGGCATTATTAAGTTTAGAAACCGGTTCCGTTGACAGGTCTTGAGCTTGTTTTTAACATTTAAATTTGACTCAGGTCTCTACTACTCAGCTGTGCCACCAACACTAAAAATATACAGTGCAACGCTGCTGTGTAGTCCGGTTCCCGAATAAATGACTCTTATGAACCGATTCCTCGAATGAATCAAAAATGTACAATGCGATCAGTGTAGTCCAGTATCCAAATTAATTAATCTTATGAACCGATTCTTTTTAGCGAATCACAAATGTCCAAAGTATAGTTGGTAAAGCTTTACAATAAGGTGCCAACATTAGTTAATGTATTAACTAACATGAATAAATAGTGAACACTATTAATCACACTATTTCATCTTTGTTAATGTTAGTTAATAAAAATAAAGTTGTTCATTGTTTGTTCACAGTTTACAGTGCATTAAGTACTGTTAACAAAAGCAACTTGTGATTGTAATAACGCATTAGTAAATGCTGATATTAACAATAACTAACTAAATCCTGTTTGTCTTAACTAATGAAGAGTTTAGTTTGAGTTTCCAAATGAATGACTCTTATGAGCCCGTTGTTTTTCAAATCAGAATATTTCCATTTCGTGTTTTATTGTTTGTGATTAGTTTTATCTTTTTTACTTGGAAATGTATTGTATTTTTAATGCAATCTACTACTTTTTCACTGTAAGTTCATGTCGCCAAGACAAATTATTAGGCATGTAAACATGTTTGGCAATAAAGCTCTTTCTAATTTTCTTTTTTGTCATTTTTTTCACTGCTATAACTGGATGCAGAATGCTTTGACAACAGGAATGTAAAAATATTTGTCAAGCCACCAAACCACCTTAAACTAAAACACGAATCGAAAACGAACAGCACAATCAGTGTAGTCTGATTCCCAAATGAATGAATCGTTTGAACCGATTCTTTTTAGTGAATCATACGCCGTCGCCAGTGTAATCGGTTCCTGAACGAGCGGTTCTTTTGAATAGTATTTAGTGAATCATATGTAAGTACACTACCAGTCAAAAGTCTTTGAACAACAGTATTTTTAACATTTTTTTTTTTTTAAAGAAGTCTCTTCTGCTCACCAAGCCTGCATTTATTTAATCCAAAATACAGCAAAAGCAGTAACACTGTGAAATATTTTTATGATAAAAAATAGCTATTTAAAATAACTCCTTTCTGTTTGAATATATTTTAAAATGCAGTTTATTCCTATGATGAAAATTAAAATTTTCAGCATCATTACTCTAGTCTTCAGTGTCACATTTAATTTAATTTAATTTTATTCTATTTAGAACAGTTGAGTACAAAATAAAAAGCTATAAAAAGCTTTTGTAATATTATACACTATACCATTTGATAGCTTGGAGTCAGTGTAATTATAGAAATTAATACTTTTATTTAGCAAGGATGCTTTAAATTGATCAAAAGTGATAAAGACATTTGTAATGTTACAAAAAATGTCTATTTCAGATAAATGCTGTTCTTCTGAACTTTTTTTTTTCATCTAAAAAAACCTGAAAATAATCTACTCCGCTGTTTTAAAATAAAAAAATAATAATACATTTTTACTTAGAATGATTTCTGAAGAATCATGTGACTGGAGTAATGATGCTAAAAAATTAGCTTTGAAATCACAGAAATAAATTACATTTTAAAATATATTAAAATAGAAAACAGATATTTTAAATAGTAAAAATGGTTTAAAGATTTTCTGTTTTTGCTGTAATTTGGATCAAATAAATGCAGGCTTGGAGAGCAAAAAAGACTTCTTTAAAAAACAATTAAAAACCTACTGTTCAACAACTTTTGACTGGTAGTGTATATAAACAATTTTTGGTTAAAATGTGGTTAAGTTTTTGATAAAAGTTTGAGTTTTTGATAAAATGACGTTGCATAAATTAAAAAGAGATTTGTTTGCTCATTTATCTAAGTCCCATGATGATATTGCATTGATATTATTCTTGCCACATACTTAATAAGGTGTCAGCTATTTTTTCAGTTTCCATAGCAGTTTTTATTGCAATGCATTTCAGTAATCTTGTGTTTTTTGTGCGTTAGACTTTGTCACATGGCGGGCCTTTGGAGATCTTATCAGGTGCTGATGGCCAAACATCCATGGACAGTGCAGATTATAACTGCTGGTAAGAGCTACAAACTCTCCACCCTCGACTCCACCACTTTTTTTTAGCCCTGTAGTTGATGTTCCCAATTCCCTTGAGGTCAACTCAATCTCAGACGCTATCGATTAAATATTTATCTTTCCTGTTAGCACAATCCCTTCTAAACAGCAAGATTGTTTCTGAGCGTCAATAATAGATCAGCCATATAAATATCAGAAAGCCCTTCTCAGCAACGATCAGCTTAGCTGTTTGCTTGAACTTTGTCACTGTGGGTTTTACAGGGTGGGAGGAAAGTCTATTTCAAGATCTTGTTTTTTTTTGGTTATTTTAATAGTTTTGTTCTAAATGTAAATGTTATTAAATGTAAATTTCAACTTGAAGTGAACCAGGAATGCTCACATAATGAATCACCTTAAGACATTTAGTTTTTATTTGGAAAATAAAATTAGTTTTTACTGCAATTACACCATTCTACCAGAAGATGGAAGCACAAAACAACATTAATGAAAGTCTTGTCAAATTGTCCTGCTGAAGACTTTCTTTTTTGTCTGAACACAGATGATAATGTCTGGCTTAAATTGTTCATATTATGAGAAATCAAAATGTCCTTTACCTTTGAGGTCACAGTTCAATGTACTATGGAAATATACTGAATCTTTTAGAATGTTTTGTTCCAAATAATTTAACATTCTAATTTTGCTAACTGAGATTTAACAGTTTTTTTCTGAACAACCGCAGATGCAGGGAGTGTGAAGTCTATTTGAAAACATTCACTAAATTTACAATTCCGTTTGGTGACGCCAGTGGGCCTGAAATTACACACTTTCTCCCTAATTTCATGTGTGATTACTATGCGTTAACTAATCAGTCCCGTTTAATGGGAGTCGTTTCGCCTTGTTTAACAAAATGAGTGAATGAGAGTGCACTTTACTGTTAATCAATGGGCCCGCTTAAACAAGCTACTGAATGTATTGTGAGTCATTCAAACTGTAGCATTTGGATTAATTAGTACTTGGCTAGACTGGCACTGACAACTTGGCCAAAGTGCTTAAAATCACCAGTGGCCTCGTGTCGCTGAACGGTTGAGAATGCAAGTTTATGTAATCAAGATTACAGACATGAGCTATGATTCATCGCCTTTGTTTTCCACATGAGGGAGAGGACGTGAATATTTATAGAAACTTTAGCCCTATGGGTATAGGTTTAATACTAGACAGCTAGATGGTTTAAACGAGAGGGAAGCGGGGTTATTTCAAAATTAAATAATAACTGGATGTTTTCTTAGTGATGTGGCCCAGCGCTTATTCGCACAGCAAGGGACGTGATCTTACCTTCAAATAAATTAAATGCAATAAAACTTGGCATTCTCGGGCAAGGTGGAAAAACTTCAGTGAATTGAAGGTTCAAGGTTAAGTGAGATTTTTTTTTCCTTTCAATGTTAAACTGGGTCTACTTCTTTTATATGCCAGTTTCAGGCCCTAATCAGACCAACCAATAGTGTGAGTTTAGGGTGGGGCTATCTGTGTGTCGAACCAATGGTGGACAGGGGAGTTGTCTGTTTTAATTATAGAATCATTTATTATTATACACTACCAGTCAAAGGTTTTCGAACAGTTTTTTTTAAAAAATAAGTCTGCATTTATTTGATCCAAAGTACAGCAAAAATAGTAAAAATGTGAAATATATTTACTGTTTAAAAGAAACTGTTTTCTGTTTGAATATATTTTAAAATGTCATTTATTCCTGTGATTTCAAAGCTGAATTTGTAGCATCATTACTCCAGTCACATGATCCTTCAGAAATCATTCTAATATGTTGATTTGCTGCTCAAAAAACCTTTTATTATTATGTTGAAAACAGCTGAGTAGAATTCTTTTTAGGTTTCTTTGATGAATAGAAAGTTCAGAAGGACAGCATTTTTCTGAAATAGAAATCTTTTGTAACATTATAAATGTCTTTATCATTACATTTGATGAATTTCAAGCATCCTTGCTAAATAAAAGTTTTAATGTCTATAATTTCTTTTCAAAATAAAATATACTGACTCCAAGCTTTTGAATGGAGTAATGTATAAAGCTTTTTATTTCAGATAAATGCTGATCTTTGAATTTTTCTATTCATCAGATAATCCTGAAAAAATTTACTCAACTGTTTTAAATATTGATAATAATAATAATAATAATAATAATAAACAGAAAATCAGCATATTAGAATGATTTCTGAAGGGCCATGTGATACTAAAGACTGGAGTAATCATGCTGAAAATGTAGCTTTGATCACCGGAGTAAATTAGATTTTAAAATATATATTTGAATAGAAAACAGTTATTTTAAATAGTAAAAATATTTCAGAATTTTACTGTTTTTGCTACTTTTGTACTTTGGATCTAATAAATGCAGGTTAGTGAGCAGAAGTGACTTCTTTACAAAACATTAAAAAAACTTACTGTTCAAAAACTTTTGACTGGTAATGTATATTTAAATAATACAAAACATTTAATTAATATAAACTGTAAAACTCAAAAGGCCTAAATTGAGTGCTAAATTTAGTATGAAAATAAATCTGATTTTGTTATATTAGTTTGGTAATTTTTTTTGTGTTTTGGAAATAAATCTCTTATGCTTTGATTTAATCAAAAATGCAGTAAATGTAACTCTAATATTGTGAAACATTGCATTTTAAAACAATTGTTTTCTGCTTTAATACATTTGAAATGAATTTGTGATGGCAAAGATGAATTTTCAGCATCATTACTCAAGTCTTCAGTGTCACATTATCCTTCAGAAATTATTTTAATATGCTGATTTGGTGCTTAAGAAGCATTTCTATTATCATCAGTTTTGAAGAGTTATGAATTTTATGAAAAGCGTGAATAGGAAGTTCAAACGAGCAGCATTTAAAATATTTAGAATATTTTATAATGAATGTCTTCACTGTTATTTTTGATTAATCAGGGTGATAAGAATTCCTATACTTTTTGCAATTCCTATTTTTTGCCACTAGTGGCACAGAAATTACAGCCTTCCGCTTTAAGCGGTGCACTTGGTTGAAGTGATAAATGGATTTATTTATAACAGGTACAGATGTGAAGAGGAAGAGATTAATGAGCGAATGAATAAATGAATGAATGGAGGGGATGAAGGCGCTACATTTCCGTTTTCAAGTCATTAGCGATGCATTAACCCCATAATCTGTGCTAAATGTAGAAGCGAAAAAATCAATGTCATCCAGAGAGGGCGAATCTGAACGAATGAGGCTTGAATGTGTTTACTGTAACGCAGGTAAGCCATGTCACACGGGTCTCATCAGCTAAATGGGTAGGGTTGCCAGAGCCCGCCGCTGGTCCCCGAGGTGAACGTGCTGGCTGCAGATAGATCGCTGCCAAAATTGATCACAGATAATTTCACTAAGCACAAGATGCGTCAATCAGGGCTCTTCTTCCCCGGAGACTCTCCCTCAAGGACAGACGACGGGAAGCGTTGTGCTGACATCAGCATATTTCAAGATGCATTTAGCATAGATGAGTTTAATACTCCAGTTGGCACGAGGTACGGGGCAGATTGCACCTGAGTGTGTGGTAAATTGCATTTTATTTGGCACAGCGTAATGACAAACAACCATGTTTATGGTTGGATGGGGTCGTCTGTGTTGTTAATATAGATGAATTGACTTTTTTTTTTTTTTCTCTGAAACTGCAGTTTTCTTGTTTATTGTAATCAGAGACCTGAAATATAACTTTTAACCATCTGTTTTCATAGTTTTTTATCTAAAGATGAAAGCAAATGTAAAAGGGTCTTCTTAGGACGGGTCTGTTTTAAGAGTTTACTCTTCGATGCTTCTCAACCTGTTAACGTCAAGTTGAACCAAGAAGTGGAAAACATAAGTGTTTATTATCACCTCACAACATGCTGTTAGCTCTCACTCAGCCTTTGCCCTCCTGTCTGCCTGGTTCTGCCTACCAAGATCAATAAGCTGGTGCTGTTTTGATGAGATGACCCAGTAAAAGCATGGCAAAGGTTCCTGGCTTTTTCCAGTCTGCTATACTGGATTATTAGTCTTTCCTTGACATTTTATGAAAAGGTTAGGTCACTTAAAAGGGGCTACGTTGCCTCGCCGGGCTGTGTCGTTAAGGCAGAATGTCCTTTGTAAACCATGATATTTGGGCAAGTGCGAGGAAGCAGCTGTCCTCTAAATTTAAAGGCAGTTGCATTTTTTTTTATGTGTGGCTCCATTTCTTCTCCCCGCCAGTTCCGTATTTGGCTGCAGAAGAATTTTTTTAAGGATCCTGCAATTTAGGCAGTCAAGGTGAAGCGTAATGAGTGACACACACTTCCTGTGTTTAGTAGTCAGGGGGTATTGATGTAGAAACACTGTTGTCACCATAAACAGCTCTACTTTATATAGTTGTCATTAGTTTTATAGTGTACTGTTAGGCAGTAATTCTTAAATTAACAATATTTATGATACAGCTGATAATTAATATGATGGTTCATAATAAAAAATGGAGAAATATATACACACACAAAACCTATATTGGTCATAACCTTAGCAAAATTAGATTTTTCTGATAAAAATTGCAAATTTTACTTGAAATGCAATTATTTGTTATTATTATTTTTTTTTTTTTTTCAATTTTTATATTGCCATTACATGTCAGTATGGCTATAATAATATAATAATCATTTTAAAAGATGATTACTATTATAAATGAACAAATATTTATTTATATATATATATATATGAAAATAACATAAATCATATAAAGTCCATTTTATTTTATTGTACAACTGAAATTTCACTTCAGATGCATTTGTTTATTACTATTATTTATTTATTTATTTATTTATTTATTTTAACATTTATATTGTGATATGTCAAGATGACAATAATAATAATAATAATAATAATAATAAATTATGATTATTATTAAATAAAAAGTGGCATATAGTTTTCCTTCAATAGCAGTCTAATACTGATACCGATAATATGATGATAATCATTTGTCATATATATGTATGTGTGTGTGTGTGTCTGTGTGTATATTTATTTATTTATTTATTTATTTTTTATTTTATTTTATTTTTGAAAATGCTGTTTAAATTGGGGAAAATGTTGATAAAATATTAGCAGCTTCCAGAAGCCTCCAACAGCTCTCACTCACTAATTAAAACCCTGTAAGTATTGTCTGATACCAATGTGTTCATCCTTAATTTTCATTCTGTTGTGCCTCAGTGAAATGCAGAACATCTTAATTATCTCATCTTAACTTCAACGGTTTGCAAACATGTGGCTTACTGAGGGCTTCCTGTGAACTCAATGGTATTTCTAATAATCTAGAAGCAGTGTTAGTCTCACAAACCCACTGCTGGTACCATCAGTCCAGTGCCTGTGTACACTTAGTCATGTCATAACACTGAGTCACTGTGTCAGTGTTTGTGGTGGAGCACACGGACGACACTCATAAGTTATCGTAGTTTGTAAAATGCGATCGGAGAGTCCTGCAGTGCGTTTCTCTCACAGATCAGAAAAGACTTCACCCACTCTGTTTGTGTGGGGTTGAGTGAGAGCATGACACAGTCTTTCTGTTGGTGGATCACCCCGCTGTGCCCGTTAACAACCTGCTGGAGAGAGACCAGAGCTCCCAGCATCCTCTTCTCTGAGGCATTTCATCTCACACTGCCCTCCTGCTATGGCATGCTGTGTACGATAGCGGCTTCTGTCCAGCTCGCCATGTGTTTTGAACAATGACCGTACATATCAGAAAATTGAACTACCTGACTGAGGTTATAGTGCATCAGAATAGTTAAAGATATGTATGCTTTTTTTTTTTTTTTTTTTTTTTTTTTTAACGTAATTTATCAGAGTGCCTGTTGATGCACAATACATGTGTTTTTAGTTTAGGTTAGGTCTTTACATTGCTCCCTTCTTTTGTTTTCTTGTTCTTTTCCCTGTTACTAACAGCATATGCTGGTTAGTTATGTTTTAAAGCATGGGTGCTGGTTTGAGCTGGTTTAAGCTGGTCATGTGCTGGTTCTAAGCTGGTCCTAAGCAACTAGCTCCTGCTAGTTGACATGACCAGCTTATACTATTTAAAGACCAGCTCAAACCAGCAGCCATGCTGTTTTTTTCCATTTTATGAACTTCCATTTTATATTTTATAAACTTTTATATACTTTACTGTATTTATTTTGGTACTAAAATATGCCATTTCCCTATGGAAGCCTGTTCCCGCCACAGAAATAAAAAATAAGAAAAGATAATTCTGACTTATCTCACTTTTATCTTCTGACTTTTTTCCTCACAATTGTGAGTTTACATCATACGATAAAAAAAATTCTCGCAAGTTTACAAGCGAGTTTACATCTCACAATTCAGACTTTTTTTTTCTCACAATTGTGAGTTTATATCTCCCAATTCAAACTTTTTTTTCACCATTGTGAGTTTACATCCCACGATTTGACTTTTTCTGACATTTGCGAGTTTACGTCTCGCAATTTGACCTTTTTCCTCACAATCGCGAGTTTGCATCTCACAATTCTGAATTTTTTCTCACAATTGCAAGTTTACATCTCATTATTCTTTTTTCTCACAATTGCACATTTGCATCTCACTGTTTGACTTTTTTTTCTCACATCTTGCAGTTCTGACTTTTTTCTCACCATTGCGAGTTTAAATCTCACAGTTTGACTTTTTCTCACAATTGCACGTTTGCATCTCACAATTTGACTTTTTTTCTTACAACTGCGAGTTTACATTCACAATTCTGACGTTTTTTTTCACAAATGTGTGATATAAGCTCACAATTGTGAGTTATAAAGTTAGAATAGCAAGAAAACAAACTTGCAGTTCTAACTTTTTTGCAATTTTGAGTTTAAATCTCTTTCTTTCTCAGAATTGCATGATATAAACTTGCAATTGCAAGTTATAAAGTCCAATTCTGAGACTATTTTCTTACAACTGTGTTTATATCTCACCATTCTGACTTTATAACATGGAATTCTGAGTTACAAAGTCAGAATTGCGAGATATAAACTTACAATTTTGAGAAAAAAAGTCCGAATTGCGAGATTAAAAACTCACAATTAGCACTTTCACTTTTTATTCAGTGGCGGAAATAAGCTTTCATACATTTCAGTATAATATGCCAATAGTATATAATTGTAGTATAATTAAATTTGCCATCCCCATAATTTTAATAATTTTTAATGAGATTAAGTAATGTTTGAACTTTTAAAACTATTATTTTACTACCTAGTGGGATGTATTTTGTGTTAAAATTTGATATGTGTATTTTATTAACAAATATTAAAACTGTTTATTATTATTTCACTCTTATTTCAGGTTGTTATTGTTTTTGAAATTCCATAATATTTGAACGATTGGTGTTTATGGTTTCTTTATTATCATCTCCTTTTTGTAAATATAGATAAATTGACAATATTTCCTCTGAACATGCTGTTTTCTTGATCATTGAAATCCGGGACCTAGAATATATCTTTAACATGCCTGTTTTTCATGGTTTTTGGCTTGAAAGGCGAAAACAAATGTAAATGTAAAAAAATGTAAATGTAAAAAGGGTCCTCCTAGGACAGTAAATGGAGGGAAAAAAGGAAAAGAAATATACTTTGTGATGGGTTCCATTGGTTTTGGTTTCTTTTTTTGATGTTTGTATTCATTTTGGGTTTCCGATACATGTCAATATCCAGTGAGCTCTCTGTTTATGCACACATGCATAATGCATGGCTCTATTTGCTGCCCTCACGGCTTTGACTGCAGACGATCGAAATGTGTGTGAAGAGAAAGGAGACCTGTGACATTTCCAGCAGTTGGGAGGAAACAGCTCTGTCAATTTGATTGGCACACAGTGTGTGTGTGTGTGTGTGTGTGTGTGTGTGTGTGTGTGCTCACAAGTGATGAGGTGCAGTCTATCTAAAGCTTTCCATCACTCATATTCAACAGTTTCTGTTCATTCAGTGTTTCCTCAAGGATGAATGGATGAACACACACGCACATTCAAACTCTAGGGTGTTGGCAGGTCTCTCTTGGTTTAGATGCTTAAACACTTTTAGATAAATTTATATATGCAAGTACGTAAGGGAGCATTTGGTTTCAGTGAGGCAAAACTGCATGTGTATATATAACTTTTTCTTTTCACTGCAGTCTCATACTAAATTCTTAAAATAGAACTGAACTTATGAGAAGTGTAAATAAAACAATTAAGCTGTTCCTTTCTGCTTCAAATGTGCTTTATATAATGCAATTTTATTTTAAAATGTACCTTGCGTCTTTGTCAGGGCACATTGTGCAACTTTTGAAATTGGTTTTGATTCATAAATAAGAGTTTACTTTTATTTTCAACCTCTCCAATGGCTTAAAATGTTTCCAGTGTGAAAATGTTGCATGGCTTGTCTGACTAATCGTGTTTTACAGGATAACATCTGTCCCTGCAATTAGGAAACAGCCCCCTGTGGTGTTCAAAAGGGGGTCTCAAAGCAATGTGAAATTTACAATGTGACATTTAAAGGTCATTGTGGGGTGACTAGATGGATTTCTTAAAGTTTTTGCGATGCGGTTTTACTATAATTATGATCTTGTTTTGAGTCCTCTGCCATTATTTTTATACATTTACTAATAAATAAGTGTTTGAAACATTGTAGAAGAATAATTGTGGTTATTTGTGGTCCATACATGTAATTCGTGAACTGGTAAATTAAAAATAAATAAATAAATAAACATTTAATGAACTAAAGATTATGTAAGGCTGTAGTAATATTGTAAAAATTAAAATGTTTAATATATTTCAAAATGTAATTTGCTCACTTGCAGTTCTTGCTGAAGAGTAGTACCAATATCTTTCAAACCTCCAGACTTTGGGAAGGTAGTGTAAATGGTAGTTTAAAGGTCACAAAGTCAACTTTTGTTATCTTTTACAACTTAGTAGATCAACTCAAGACCTCATATGGCACATTTCATCTCTCAATCAAGTAGGTAGTGAATGGGGCAGCAAAAATCTGAATGAGTGTTTCCTGTCACTTGTCCTTGGCATGGTTACCTGAGTGCGGGTCTTCACGCTGGGCTGTGGGGGCAAGCAGATGCCTGACTGGCGCCCTCCCGCCTTAATTTTTACTCCCTCTCTTCCAGGCTCTCTGGTGGGTGTGGGTGATGTCATCTCTCAGCAGCTGATTGAACGCCGTGGACTGGCCAATCACAGCGTGAGACGCACAGCCAAGATGATGAGCATTGGCTTCTTCTTTGTCGTAAGTCTCCTGTGATACTGTTCCATTTGCATATGAGTTTCTCTTGAGATCCTCCAGCTCTTTTACTTTGTACTGATGGACCAAGAGAGTAAAAACAGAGCTGTGAAACTGTCCATGGGTTTCATTCTGTGAAAGTAAAATTAAGATTTTAAATATTCTGACAGACTAAAAATGTCATTATTTGTTATGAAGTTGTAGTTATGTTTTGTATTTTTTAATGCTCTTGCAAGATCAGACATACACAATTGTTTAAAAGTGTAAGGCTTTTTTTGTATGTTTTTTAGAGAAGCCTCTTGTACTTGTAAAGCTGCATTTATTTGATACAAAATACAGTAAATATTGCAAAACAATATTATAATTTAAAATAACGTCTTTATATTTTAATATATTTTAAAAGGTACATTTTTTTTTCTGTGATCTAATAAGCTGATTTTGTGCTCAAGAACATTATCTTATTACTATGAAATTTTGAATACATTTTCTATAGTGATGAAAAGAAAGCTCAAAAGAACAGCATTTATTTAAAATATAAATCTTTTTTAAATTGTAAGTGTCTTTTCTGTCATTTTATCACTTGCATCCTGAATTTGTACGTTTATCAATTGTTTATTTTTTTATTTATTTTTTTATTTAACGTTTTTTTTAACAGTAAGATTTTTAATGTTTTTTTTAAGAAGTCTCTTCTGCTCACTAAGCTTGCATTTATTTGATCCAAAATACTGCAGTAATGTTGTGAAATATTTTTGCTATTTAAAATAACTGCTTTCTATTTAATTATATTTTCAAATGTAATTTATTCCTGTGATCAAACTAAATTTTCAGCATCATTACTCCAGTTTTTAGTGTCACATTATCCTTCAGAGATCATTCTAATATGCTGAATTGCTGTTCTTTTTTTTCAGTTGAGCTTTTGTTAGATTATAAACTATACCATTCAAAAGCTTGGAGTTTTTTTTTTTTTAAAGAAATTATAGAAATTAGTACTTGTATTTAGCAAGGATGCTTTAAATTGATTAAAAGTGATGATAAAGACATTTTGTAATCTTACAAAAGATTTCTATTTCAGATAAATGCTGTTCTTCTGAACTTTCTATTCATCAAAGAAACCTGAAAAATGTGTTTTGAGCAGCAAATCAGAATATTAGAATGATTTCTGAAGGATCATGTGACTGGAGTAATGATGCTAAAAATTAAGCTTTGAAATCACAGGAATAAATTCCTTTTTTAAAAAACATTTCAAAATTTAAAGTCACAAAAGCCTTGCAAACTTTGGCAAATCCTGCGACTTATTTTTTGTTCCCCAAAGAGCTTGCTATTTCAGATTAATAAATTAGATTAAGTTGTACCAACTCCCCATGTTAACCAGCAAACCCTTGGCTCTTGCTTTAAATTAGATAATAATATAACTTAAAAAAAAAAAAAAAAACATTTGTTACAAAATGCCAGTGAATTCAAATGTTTACAGGTCTGTTGTGTTATGACCATTACAGATCATGTGTGTAGGGTGTCATTTGTTGGAACAGGTAATGAAGTTGCACAGTGATTGACGTGCACACAGTGATTGATATATTGAGCATCCTTCTCTTCCCTTCCTCCCTCCCTTACACACACACAAAGCACTAATGCACTAGTTCTGTCCAAATGACTTGAGGTCTAATCTGCAAATGGCCTGTATGATTCAAAGCTTTTACAAGCCTGAGCACACTCGATTCAGCCTTTTAAACATCGGACCTTAGTCATTATTATTAGTGCAGTAAAATCTGTTTCACTGCTGTTAGAACAAAAGACCGAACCACAGGTCAGAACTTAAAGTGAAATTTGTCCTGCATCTCCTGAAATAAAATCTGTGAAAGATTTGCTGTCCATTGAGCTATAATTATACTGCATTTCTGACGTGCCTGTATTCTGTTGGCGGTGTAGTGTTATACACTGTTCTTCCTGCCCGATCAATCGAATTAAGCAGAAGCTCAGTATTAATCATTTTATGTGTCATATGGCATGCTTTGTTTTGCTAAAAGGACGGGAGGGAATGCAGAAAGACAATATAGAGCTGCTATATATTTACTGTACACAGAAAAATGACAAGTGTCTTCTCAAACAAGTGCGCAGCTGTTTGTTTAAGACGCCCATATGCATAATTTGCCTTTGGTGGGTGATTTTACACTGGTGCTGCTAAACCGCAAATTATAATTGCATTAAAAGAGAGATTTAGCGACGAATTCAGTTGTCATTGTTGACTGAAACACCCCCAGGAGACACTGTTTGACACTTTTATTGATCAGTTTGCTAATCAGGCCCAGACTGAAACCACACTGGGAAACAAAAAGAAGCTCATTAATTCACAGAGGATTGGAGCTAATTACAGCCCGCTGTTTTCATAATCACGTCATGAACAAATGAAACAACTGGCACGGCCTCAAGATTCTGAGCTCGTGTTTATGATTGTTTACTGAAGTGTTTAAAATGCTGCACGTATGTGAGATGACTTTAGTAAAGTTTTCTGTGTTTTGAAGGGTCCAGTGGTCGGCGGATGGTACAAGGTGCTGGACAAGCTTGTTACTGGTGGTACTAAAAGTGCAGCTCTGAAGAAAATGCTGGTTGACCAGGTGAGCCATGTGCAATGTACTGCAGTCATTGTTCTTTGGGTGTATGTGAGAACTGCATGGTATACATTTTTTTTTTTTTTTTAAATAAGTTTACATATACCTTGCAGAATCTGCTAAATTAATTATTTTACCAAAATAAGAGGGATCATACAAAATGTAAGCTATTTTTTTGTTTAGTACTGACCTTAATAAGATATTTCACAAAAAAGACATGTACATACAGTCCACACAAGAAAATAATGGTTGAATTTATAAAAATGACCCTGTTCAAAAGTGTACATATACGCTTGATTCTTAATACCGTGTTTTTACCTGAATGATCCACACCTGTGTTTTTTTTGTGTTTTTTAGTGATAGTTGTTCATGAGTCACTTGTTTGTCCTGAACAATTAAACTGTTCACTGTTCTTCAGAAAAGTCTTCAGGTCACACCAATTTGTTTTTTTGTTTTTGTTTGCATTTTTGTGTATTTGAATCCTTTCCTGCAACGACTGTATGATTTTGAGATTCATCTTTTCACACTGAGGACAACTGAGGGACTCGTATGCAACTATTACAAAAGGTTAAAATGTGCAGTGATGCTTCAGAAGGAAACACAATGCATTAAGAGCCAAGGTGAAAACTTTTTAAATTTGAAGATAGGGGTAAATTTAACTTTTGTCTTCTGGGAAACAAGTAAGTATCTTCCTTTAGCTTCTGAAGAGCAGTACGAAATGAAACAAATATGTTTTTTAGGAAAAATGTACACATCTTCATTCTGTTCAAAAGTTTTCACCCCCAGCTCTTAATGCATTGTTTTTCCTTCTGGAGCATCAGTGAGCATTTGAATCTTCTGTAATAGTTGCATATGAGTCCCTCAGTTGTCCTCAGTGTGAAAAGATGGATCTCAGAATCATACAGTCATTGTTGGAAAGGGTTCAAATACACAAAAATCCTGAAAGAACCAAAGAAATTGTGGGACCTGAAAGGCAGTTTAACTGTTCAGGACAAACAAGGGACTCATGAACAACTATCACTAAACAAAAAAACAAAAACAAACAGTAGATCATTCAGGTAAACAACACAGTATTAAGAATCAAGTGTATCTAAACTTTTGAACCGGATCATTTTTATAAATTCAACTATTATTTTCTCTTGTGGACTATGTGTAAACATCTTTTATGTGAAATATCTTGTTCAGGTCAGTACTACATAAAAAATAAAATGCATTTTGTATGATCCCTCTTATTTTGGTAAAATAATTAACATTTTGCAGATTCTGCAAGGTGTATGTAAAATTTTGACCTCAACTGTATTTGTGTATTACAAGACAAAACATTGAGATCACCATCACTTTTAGATTTATTATATTTATTATATTTTATACATACACAATCCCCAAATATATGTATATTCTGAAATGAGGAGGCAAAGTGCTCAAAGTTTTTTTTTTTTTTTTTTTTTTTTAATCACATGAAAATTCATGCTCCAGACATATTTTCCTGGTTAAATAAACATTACATACACTATCAAAAAAGGGAAAAAAAACTGTTTTATATTTTTACATTAACAATGTAATCAATATTCTGTTTATTAAAGCCAAGTATGAATCTTATCAAGTTAGAGTTTTTACAAACACATTTTATTTGTGAACCTATGTTCAGCTTTTCTTTTTAATAGTTAACTTTTAACTATTTTTGATTTTTCGGATCATCAGTCATCAAAGCACAGTAAATACTGGTCACAGACATGGAGATTTACTCTAAATTTCACCAAGCTGATTGCTCACTAGAAACTCCCACAGATCATGCCATTTTAAGTCTTAAGTCTTATTTTGATGTAACAAATTGGTTACATCTAAGTGTGGAAGTTGTTTACCGTTTTTAATTAGTCTTCCCATTAAGCACACAAACACAAGAAGCGGGGTTTATCAAATGAACCAATCACAGCAGAACATAACCAGTCATATCCAATCATCCAATCATATCCTAATAGAGGCATTGCCTCCTCTCACATGACTTTCCCCCATTCATTCTCAGTTACCCCCCACCAAACTCACCGCACGCTTTTTATGGAGTCTGTTAAAACTCAATGGTCTCAGGAGAGGCGAGAGAGGTGTGTACTCCCGCTGTAACTTTACCTGCTGGTGTCGCTGTTGGACAATGAAAAACCAGTGATTTATACACTATGTAATGTTATATTTTCTGATATTGCCATTGTTTTACCTGTTCTACAGTATTAATAAAACTTACACAAAACACCAACAATAAAGTCGGACCTCAACATTCAGTTGCAAAATATCTTGAGTTATAAATGTTATAAATACATGCGTGGAAAGTTGTTCTTAAAGCTGACTGTCGTGTCTTTGTTGGGAGTATGCAGACACATGTAAAGTGCTTAGGAGCTTCTATTTATTGCTGTTGCTACGTGCTTTATCCCTTTTGGGGATCCCATCTGAGCTCTCCCTTCATGCATGTCAAGTAATCCATCCCCTGATAGGCAGTCAAACAAATGAGTGTTTGCATAAGTCATTGTTTACATGATTGGTGGAATGAATGTACAGGATGAAGCGGACAAAGGCACGCAAGACAGGCCCTCTCCCCATCACCGGATTACACCCAAACAACAGCGCTTACAACGCCAGCCTGCTCTCCCACATTTATTCAGAAAAGAGATTCAAGGGCTATTTTTAGAGACCCACTTTCTAAATTTCTAAAAGCCTGTGCGGCCAGCGAGAAGTTGTGTGTGGTTGCTTTCATCTGTGGAAATTTAATTTGGTTTTGTTGAGAGGCTTACAGTGGCTGTTAAACCTTAAAGAGGTCTTCAGATGTTATTGAGTCAGTGGATATTTCAATTAGCTATTAGGCGTGATTGATTTATAATATTTAACAAAAAGATTCCCACAGTCAAGTAGTTTTATTTAACTTTTTATACCTTTTTGCATGCATTCTCAAGGTTTTGCTTAATATCTTCCACTGTCTCTTCTTTTTTACAAAACAAAATGTCTACATAAAATAAAAATAAATGCAGTAATACTGTTGCATGTGCTTACTATAGTAATAACAATAAATAATGCATAATTACATGCAACTAACCATAAATCACACCCTCATCCTAACCCTAACTATAGAGGAAGTACATGTAATTAATTAATATTACTCCTTATACAGTACTATATAAATATATAACAAAGACACTGAAAAAAACTAAACTAAACCATAATCTTTTCCCATGCAAATGAAACTATATGTTTAACATTGTGAGCTTTGTACCTAAAAGTCAAAAGTAAAGCACATAGGCTGGTTTTAGTTTGTTTGATTGCTTTCTGTAATACATCTATTTGGGATGTCCTTTGGAAAACTACACAGGAAGGAATTGCAATGATCTAGTCGATGCATCAGTCTCTCATCGTGTCCTTGATAGCTTTCAACATGTGCTATGCATATTTCATCAGATGTGAGAATGTGCCGCAGCAGTCTATAAATTAACAATTAGGCTGGATTAGATGTATAATGGTATTTATTATGAACATTGATCTTGATTAGCCTTGTACATTTATATGTTGTCTAAAAATGAATGAGAAGGTTTCTGTAAAGTAGATAAGTGTTCTAATCTGATCTTTGTATATCCACAGGTGGGCTTTGCTCCGTGTTTCTTGGGTGCTTTTCTGGGAATATCTGGAGCGCTCAATGGACTGACTGTGGAAGAGAATGCAGCCAAACTCAAGAGGGTCAGTTTTCAGCACAAACCTGAATTAAAGTATTGTGACAATATGAAAGACTAGTATTAAAATGCAACAAAATGAGTGTTTTTCACAGAAGCTAAAATGAAAATTTTAATTTAGCCTTGTATTTTTTTTTTATTAAATTAATTATTGTTTTTTTCTTCCTCTGGCATTGATATTATAAAGAAATGCAAATATAATATAAAATAATTAAAATAATAAAAATCACTATTAAATACAGAATAATCAATATAATTATTAATTTATAAAAATATAAAATATATCAAAAATAAAATATATGAAACAGTTTGTGATATTATTTATTGTTGTATTAACACCAGCACAATTATATTAATGAAAAAAATCTTATAATTTTATGCGTAAAGGTGTTTTTCATCATCAAGTAAGCATTCTTCACAAAACTAATTTTAAAATAATTAAAATCGTTGTTAAATTCCGAATAATATAAAAAAATAAATTAATAAAATATATAAAATAATATATGAAAAATAAAAAATATTAAATATTTTGTAATATTAATTATTATTATTATTATTGTCTTATAAAATAACAAAAATTCTTATTAATGTAAAATCAGACGTAAAGGTGTTTTTTTTTTTTTTTTTTTTTTTAATCATGAAATGAGCATTTTTCACATAACCTAAAATGAAAATGCTAATTTAGCCTTGTATTGGAATAACTACAATTATAGTAATATTACTATATAAATTCATTTTATTATATTAATTATTTTATTTTTTTTCTTAATTTGGCATTGATATAAGAAAAAATACAAAATAATAAATATATAAATATAAAACAATATATAAATTATTAAATAATTAATATAAAATAATTAAAATCCCTAGTAAATTCTGAATAATCAATATAATAAATAATTTAAAAAATATTAAATATATAAAATCTAATATTTAAGTTTTGTAGTCATTTAAGTTACAAAAAGAGCTTGAATTTTTCAAAGAACCTAAAATGAAAATGCTAATTTAGCCTTATATTGGAATACTTTTTGGATTACATTCATGTTAATTTTATTATATTAATTATTATTTATTTCTTCCTCCAGAATTGATATCATAACAATTTTTAAAATCGCTATTATATACAGAATAGTCAATTTAATAATGAGTTAATAAAAATAGAAAATACAATATATTAAAGATAAAATATATTAAATATTTTTTAATATTAATTATTGTTACCGTTTTATAAAATAACAATAATTGCTGTTAATGTAAAATCACTATTAAACACCCAAAGTCATTTAAGTTACATAAACAGACTGGCATGAAAAGACTGGCATGTTTTTTATCCCAAAGTGCCCTTGCTGCCAATGTACATATTGAAACTTCATCAGTAGTCCTGAAAGTCCACTCTCACACCATCCCTTATATTGGCACGCCATAATTAGAGGGTATTTCCGCTGATGGAGGGATGAAGGGACGGAGGGACGGAGGGCTGCAAGGAGTGACTCATGGGCTTGTAGGAACAACGGTTGACGCAGCATTGTCTCTGAGTCCTGCCATCAATTATTTATGTAGGAAAGGTGTCCGAGTTAAAATGAGACTGAAAGGTCAGTCACCTAAATGTCAGAAAAGACAGAAAGCTAATGATAAATGCGCTCATTAACCCAAACGGAAGAAATGCGAGCTGAAAGCCAATCACTAAAAAACACCTTTAGTGATGCTCCTCAGCGGCTCGACTTAAAGAATACCTGATCCATTGAAACATGTTTTGTACCTGTTGGTTATTAGCAGCGCTGTTTTCGGTTTAAACGGGTCCTGTGGTGCTGATTAAAACTGATCAAAACATTCTAAACAAACTCCACCTTTATAATGACTATAGGTCAGACAAGAGTGACAGATCACAGTTCGGATGCTCCTCGCAGTAGTGCCCTTTAAAACAGAACTAAACGACACTCTGCTGCTGGAATGGCAGCTTTTTGACGCTCATTAGGCGGTAGCTTAGTGGTTCGGGCTCTGCTGGAGTAATGGAAAGGTCATGGGTTTGATCTCAGGTTGGAATGGCCTGTGAATTGGACAGTTCACGTGTGAACCGGTGTTCTGATTGTGTCTAAGGCACTTAACCCAGAGGGTGTCTCCAGGGAAACTGGGCTTCGCTTAGTGAACTGAATGTCGCTTTAGATCAGATGCACCTGCTGCTAAATGAAAAAAAACCTTGACCTCATCTGGATTTTTCAATGGATGATGCCATTATCCAACCATCAATATAATGTCTTTTTCTTTTCTGTTTTTTTTTTTTTTTTTTTTTTTTTTTTTTTTTTTTGGTGATTGTTTATTTGTTTTTGATTTTTTTTTTTTTTCTTCTCTTCCCTTTTATTTTTTTTTCTGTTTCCTTGTTTTTCTTTTTTTGTTTTTTTATTTCTGATTCTTTCTTTTTTTCTTTCTTTCTTTCTTTCTTTGTCTTTCTTTTCTTTTTACATTTCTTTTTGTTATTTCATATTCTTGTTTGCTTCTTTCTTTGTTTTTCTCTTTCTCTTTTTCTTATTTTTTTCTTATATATTTTTATTTTTTATTTTTGATTCTTTCGTTCTTTTTTCCTTTTTGCATCTTTTCTTCTTTCACATTTTTGTTTGCTTCTTTCTTTTCTGTTCTTGTTGTTTTGTTTTTCTTTTTTTCTTTTTTCTTTCTTTCTTTCTTTCTTTCTTTTTCTTTTTACATCTTTTCTTTTTCTTATTTCTTGTTCTTGTTTGCTTCTTTTTGTTTTTCTCTTTTCCTTTTTTTCTCTAATTCTTTCTTTCCTTTTTCTTTTTGTTCACATTTTTTTCTTTTTCTTAGATTCTTTTTTCTGTTTGCATCTTTTCTTCTTTCACATTTTTGTTTGCTTCCTTTCTGTTCTTGTCTGTTTTTTTCTTTCTTTCTTTCTTTCTTTCTTTCTAAATCTTTTTTCTTTCTTTTTTCCTTTCTTTTTCTTTGTATTTTTTTCCTTCTGATTCTTTCTTTCTTTCCTTTTTCTGTACTTTTTACAGTACCACTTTTTTGTTCTATTTTTTTTTACATCTTTTCTTTTTCTTATTTCATGTTCTTCTGTTTGCTTATTTATTTTCTTCTTTGTTTTTCTCTTTTCTTTTCTTTTTCTCAGATTCTTTCCTTCCTTTGTTCACTTTTCTTTCTTTCTTTCTTTCTTTCTTTCTTTCTTTCTTTCTTTCTTTCTTTCTCTTTCTTTCTTTCTTTCTTTCTTTCTTTCTCTTTCTTTTTCTTTCTTTCTTTTTTAGAATCTTTCTTATTCTTTCTTTCCTTTTACGTCTTTTCTTTTTTTTCATGTTCTTTTGTTTGCTTCTTTTCTTTTCTTGTTTTTTTCTTTGTTTATTTCTGTTTCTTTCTTTTTTTTAAATTTTAAATCTCAGATTTTTTGTAATTTCTTTTTATTCTTTTTTTCTTTATTTCTGATTCTTTTATTTCAGATTCTTTCTTTCCTTTTTCTTTCCTTTTACTTCTTTGTTCACATTTTGTTCACATTCTTTTCTTTCTTTCTTTCTTTTTCTTTCTTTCTTTTTTTCTTTTTCTTAGAATTTTCCAGATTTTTTTGTTTCTTTCTTTCCTTTTTACATCTCTCTTCTTTTTCTTCATGTTCTTTTGTTTGCTTCTTTCTTTTCTTTTCTCGTTTTCTTTTCTTTGTTTTTTTTAGTGTTTTCTTTCTTTCTTTCTTTCTTTCTTTGTCTTTCTTTTCTTTTTACATTTCTTTTTGTTATTTCATATTCTTGTTTGCTTCTTTCTTTGTTTTTCTCTTTCTCTTTTTCTTATTTTTTTCTTATATATTTTTATTTTTTATTTTTGATTCTTTCGTTCTTTTTTCCTTTTTGCATCTTTTCTTTATTCACATTTTTGTTTGCTTCTTTCTTTTCTGTTCTTGTTGTTTTGTTTTTCTTTTTTTTTTTTTTTTTCTTTCTTTCTTTCTTTCTTTCTTTTTCTTTTTACATCTTTTCTTTTTCTTATTTCTTGTTCTTGTTTGCTTCTTTTTGTTTTTCTCTTTTCCTTTTTTTCTCTAATTCTTTCTTTCCTTTTTCTTTTTGTTCACATTTTTTTCTTTTTCTTAGATTCTTTTTTCTGTTTGCATCTTTTCTTCTTTCACATTTTTGTTTGCTTCCTTTCTGTTCTTGTCTGTTTTTTTCTTTCTTTCTTTCTTTCTTTCTTTCTTTCTAAATCTTTTTTCTTTCTTTTTTCCTTTCTTTTTCTTTGTATTTTTTTCCTTCTGATTCTTTCTTTCTTTCCTTTTTCTGTACTTTTTACAGTACCACTTTTTTGTTCTATTTTTTTTTACATCTTTTCTTTTTCTTATTTCATGTTCTTCTGTTTGCTTATTTATTTTCTTCTTTGTTTTTCTCTTTTCTTTTCTTTTTCTCAATTCTTTCCTTCCTTTGTTCACTTTTCTTTCTTTCTTTCTTTCTTTCTTTCTTTCTCTTTCTTTTTCTTTCTTTCTTTTTTAGAATCTTTCTTATTCTTTCTTTCCTTTTACGTCTTTTCTTTTTTTTCATGTTCTTTTGTTTGCTTCTTTTCTTTTCTTGTTTTTTTCTTTGTTTATTTCTGTTTCTTTCTTTTTTTTAAATTTTAAATCTCAGATTTTTTGTAATTTCTTTTTATTCTTTTTTTCTTTATTTCTGATTCTTTTATTTCAGATTCTTTCTTTCCTTTTTCTTTCCTTTTACTTCTTTGTTCACATTTTGTTCACATTCTTTTCTTTCTTTCTTTCTTTCTTTCTTTCTTTCTTTCTTTCTTTCTTTCTTTTTCTTAGAATTTTCCAGATTTTTTTGTTTCTTTCTTTCCTTTTTACATCTCTCTTCTTTTTCTTCATGTTCTTTTGTTTGCTTCTTTCTTTTCTTTTCTCGTTTTCTTTTCTTTGTTTTTTTAGTGTTTTCTTTCTTTCTTTCTTTCTTTCTTTCTTTTTCTTTCTTTTTTCTTTTTCTTTTCCTTTTATTTTGTTTGCTTTTCTTTTTTCCTTTGTTTTTCTTTTCTTTCTTTTTCTTATTTTTTTTTGTTTCTGATTCTTTCTTTCCTTTTTCTGTTTTTACTTCTATTTCTTTGTTCACATTTATCTTCCTTCCTTCCTTCCTTCCTTCCTTTCTATGAACTGGATTTGTGTCCTTTCCATACATACTGTATTTTTATTAATTGATCAGAAACAAATAATTGAATGTAAATTTTTTTTCAGTTCAGTTTAAAGTGTACAATTTCTGTGCCAGTAGCCAGAAGTTTTCCAATTAAAATAAAAAAATAAATTAATTAAAAACAACAACAACCAAAATACACACATCCTTAAGGAAAGAAAATTAAATGTTAGTCATTTAATATAATTGTTCAATTATTTTTAATTTATATAATACATACACAATACCTTAATATAACACATTATATTTCATAAAAATACACAAGAAGTCTGCAGTAATTCAACAAAACTTTACCCACACTTTATAGAAGTGTGTGCAACTGGCCAAGAAATCACTAAAACCATTTGTGTTGCCTGCATAGTCTGTGGAGTGAGGTTAAATGCCATCTCCCCACTTACTACTTTATCCTACTTTAACAAATAACACCAAGTGCAGCAACATCATCATCAGGTGTTAGTCTAGAGAGTCAACTAACTGTTGATATTGGATTGAAAGGTTAAGTGCGCATTAGCTCGCAGAAAATCTAAGATTAGAACCAACACCTCATCCGCAAATTATTGTTCTCATCATGAGCCATTTGACGCTTTATAACCTGCGACTATAACAGAGAGATCACTGTCATAATGAAGTGACAAGAATGCAGTGCATTTGTGTCTCCAGGGTTGTTCTGAACAACTGCCTGCAGCTTTTCTACCAGTGGCCAGTTTCCAGGGCATACAGGATTTGGCTGTTCTTTGATGTTGCTCACTTCTAAAGATATAGCATATTAGCATCCCTGTTGTGTTCTGTGTCTTTGTGTATTCAAAACAGTCCAAAAAATGAAAAAAAAACCCGCTCTGTTCCTGAGGGGCTAAACTCCTGTGACGTCAAGCTCAGGAAAAATAATATAATGACGTCTCAGCCCCGCGGTAGTTTCACCCCAGGTGGCCGGTGCCTTGTTCGTTCTTAATTAGAAACTGTTAAGGCAAAGAGTACAAACAGAAAGAACACAAGTTTCTAATACTGGCTTCTTTTACACACACAATCTCACTAAGTTGACCTTTCAAAAGATGGCACTAGCAGGGAAAGGGCCCTCGTGTTCCAGATGACTTGATTTTTATATGGCAAAGGGAAAGGAGGTGTTGGCTTGCGCTTGATGCGGTGGGACTGAGCTTTTACAGCGCTTTAAGGGAACCGTGAGCTCTCGCTGCCTGAGTGGAGCCCTTTAGGCTGGGTTTAGGTACCAGCAACATTAGTCATGACATGATGAAAGCACGAATGAACATGTAACGAGCTCTTTTGTGTCTGGATAACAGAAGCTTCAAATGATGAGGATAAAAAGGAATTATAACCACTTAGAGGGAAGTTTTTACTTCAGATATTTCAATCCAATTAGTTAAATCACTCGAGATATATATATATATATATGTTTTTTTTTTTTGTTTTTTTAATTAACGTTTTTGAAAGATTTGCTCATCAAGATTGCATTTATTTGAGCAAAAATAAAGAAAAAAAACAGTAGTATTGTGGAATATTATTTAATATACTTTCAAATATAATTTATTCCTCTGATTCAAAGCTGAATTTTTTTCAGCAATATTACTCCAGTTTTTAGTGTCATATGATCATTCAGAAATCACTTTAATATGCTGATTTATTATCAGTGTTGGAAACAGTTGTGCTGCTTAATATTTTTTGGAAACTGTGATAATTTTATACGATTTTTTTTGGTGAATAAACAGTTAAAAAGAACAGCATTTATTCAAAATAGAAATCTTTTCTAACAATATAAGTCTTTACTATCACTATCAGTTTAACACACCCTTTATGAATAAAAGTATTTACTTCTTTTAAAAAAGGAAAGAAAAAAATTACTGACCCCAATAATTTTGAACAGTAGTGTATATTATTACAATGTAAATAAATGCTGTTCTTTTTAACTTTTTATTCATCAAAGAATTCTAGAATGGCACTGAAGACTGTAGTAATGATGCTAAAAAGTCATCTTTGCATCACAGAAATAAATTATATTTTAAAGTATATTAAAATAGAAACCAGTATTTTAAATTCCAATAATATTTCACAATAATACTGTTTTTTTCTGTATTTTGGATCAAATAAATGCAGCCTTGATGAGCAGAAGAGACTTCTATAAAAAAAACAAAAAACATTACAAACCTTACTGATTCAAAACTTTTGAGTTATTTTAGATTTTAGACTTATCTATCTATCTATCTATCTATCTATCTATGGTCTGTTCTTTGATTAAAATTCAAATCTAACATCGAATTAATTACACAGTGTGGCAATTAAGTAATCTAATTATTCACATATTAATCGCACATCAAATTTGGACAAGAAATTTTCCACAAAAAATAATTTAAAGCCATTATTTTATTTATATAGATTTTTTTATTAATATCTAGTAAATATTAGGAAATATTTTTAATGAAATTATATTCTAAATAAAAAACTAAAACTGCCAGGAGATGGCAGTAAAAGTCTTAATAAATAAGTCATTGAGTCATTCATTCATTTGATTTGTTCAAGCTGCTAATTCATTCAGGAATTAAGTAAATTGTGAAATTGTGTGTTGTTTGCAGATGCACAACACTTCTGCTGTGGCTTTAATAGCTAATATTTGCATTGGCAAAACAGCAAAAACAGGCAATATTGTGTTTAAAATATAACACAATATTAACTTCTTATTTAGGCTACTGAACTGTTGTATAAGATTATATTTGCACTCGTGCTATTCGGGACAAAAACAGCACTTGTGTGATATTGCTCTCAATAAATATTCGACCAAAACTCATACAGCAGCATTTCTTTGGCCTGATATCCTAAATTTTAGGGTCATATAACTGCATTTATTGTTGCCCTGCATCATGTTTGTCAACAGTCAACTGTGAAATGTAAGATGACATACAGGTCTGGGGGCATGGAGGGTATATATTTTATATATTTAAAAAAAATTAAAGTGTAATTTATTTCTGTGAAGTCAGAATTTTCAGCTACTTTTCTGAAAACCATATACATATAAAGGATTCTTTGATGAATAGAAAAGTAAATAATACAAGGCATTTTTGGTATTGTTGGCTCTCATGGTCCTAATTTGGGTCTTTGCAACAGAATGATTCATTTTAATTGCATGAATCATAATTTGGTATTAAGGTGCTCACATAGTCCTTCAGCTTATGCTTGAAGAAATGTCAATTTGCTCAAAATATTACAAGGAACATTAGATAGGAGCAAGCAGCAGGGTCAGAAACGCTTATAATATTTCATTACATTTTTACTTAAGAGTTACGAAATTTTCCTAAAAATAATTAATTAGAACTAAGCTTTTTTTTATACCGTTTCTGAATAAAATGTGTGTATATTCCTTCAGTCAGACTGTGCATTTATGAGTAATAAAAATAATGATAAAATAATATATTTTTTTAAATAATGTGCTTGCATTTTTCATATCCCAATAGGACTACATGGATGCCTTGATCTCCAATTACTATGTAAGTGTTTTCCTGCTGTGCTTTTCCCCTCTTTCTTTCTTTTTTTCAGTTCATTCAGTAATGTTCTATTTAATGCAACGTCTATTTATTTCTTCAGCTTTGGCCGCCGGTGCAGATCGCCAATTTTTATTTCATCCCTCTCCACCACAGGTAAGGCTCTGATTTGAAAAACCACGCTTTTTAGCCTGAAAAGTCAAGTGATCATTGATAATGATAATGCATCCATTGCAGCAGGGCACTAATCCAGCAGTGCTGGAGATTTAAGGGCGTCACTGAGTAAAGAACGTACAGGACGTGCCTCAGCAACACAGTCTGCGACACGGCAGCATTATGAAAGCTTATTAAAAAGGGGGAAGCTGAGAAATTTTTGAAATACTTTTTAATTAGGCATTTAATTAGGCACTCATTTTCATTTCGACTATTGGGATTTGTGTGTTGTTTGATGTTACTGCTTTCTGGCACCTTAACTTTCACAGTGGGATTAACTGTCTATCTATATCTCTCTATATATATGCTGTGTATATACACACACCTGAAAATCATCTGGATTTGTATTGTTTTTTTGTATTTATATTTTAAGACATAAATGTGATATTGCTTGTGTTTTTCAGATTGGCTGTTGTTCAGGTTGTGGCTGTAGCCTGGAACTCTTACCTCTCATGGAAAGCCAATAAGATTTAATGAGACTGACCACTACCTCACACACAGGAACATTTTTGTTTGTAGTTTTTTAACAGTTGATCTTTAGCAAATGTATTAACACACACACGTGCACAAAACTAACAGATAAAGTTTGCACAACCAAGTCAAAGCTGAAAGTAATTTAGATTTCTGACATTTTATTAACCTCTGAAATTAATGCCATTTGTGATTATAGATTCTGAAAAGAATTTATATTAATTCTGTACATTTGATTTTGATGTCTATTTTTTACCAGTGTTTAGATGGTGTATTATGGTCAATAACTAAGAACAGCAGGCCTGTTACAGGATGTGACTCCATTTTGAGTCATTTTTTGTCTTCTGTGGTCACAGTGATTAAATTAAGGAACATGTGATTGACAGAAGTGGAGTTGTGGATCTTATGTCTTCTACTAGGTCATTGCATTGAGTATCACAATACAGTACTGTGTATAAAATAAATATTTCACAAAAGCCAGAATATGATTTCCTTTATTTCTAATGTATTTTACAACTACTTTATAACTCAAAGTGCTGAAAAATCATGAAAAATTCAAGAACATAAAAATAATGCATTACATTTAAACACCACATAACACATCACCCTAAATTATAAGCCAAAGAATACAAATGAATACAAAACGTCTTTAAAATTAGACTGATTAGTAGTGATTCTAGTTTCAATAGGCAAGCCATTCCATAATCTAGACCCTACATTCTTCATAAAAATATCACTCATACCTAAATCTCCTGGAAATATATGTGACCCTGGCTCCACAAAACCAGCCTTAAGTAAGCACGGGTATATTTGTAGCAACAGCCAAAAATACAAAATTATAGATTTTTTTTTTTTATGCCAAATAATAGGATATTAAGTAAAGATGTTCCATTAAGATATTTTGTAAATTTCCTATCATAAATATATAAAAAATTATTTTTTAAATTTGTAATATGCATTGCTAAGAATGTCATTCGGACGATTTTAAAGGTGATTTTCTCATTATTTCGATTTTTTTGCACCCTCAGATTCTGTATTTCAAACAGTTGTCCAAATATTGTCCTATCATAACAAACTGTACATCAATGGAAAGCTTATTTATTCTGCTTTCAGATGTATAAATCTCATTTTTTTTTATAAACAAATTGTCCCTTATGACTGGTTTTGTGGTCCAGGGTCACATATCTGTGTAAAACACATGACTAAGACAGTAAATCATATTAGGGTTGGGTAAAAAATATTGATTTCTCAATTTTAATCGAGTCTCATTTTTACGAAACAGTACCAATTCTTAAAGCTGCAGTCCATAACTTTTTTGTGTGTTCAAAATTTACAAAAAAGTGTATATAATAAGCAAGTACTGTATGAATCCATTTTCCAAACCCTGTTTTTGACATCACTACGGTACACCTAAAATAAGTTTTTATATTTGGACTATTCCAATAAATCACAATTTGAAGTTTGTGGTTTGTTTCTTTTGATATGAAACAAAGTCTTAGATTTCAAATTATGTGCATTTTATTACTGTATTCAAACAATAAATACTGTTATGGCGCTGTTTCATGTGGAGTGACGGATCGCTTGTAGCGCCTCAGTTCAAGTGAAGCGTCACACCTGATCGTCTCCTCCGCTTTAATACCAATTTCAGCATGAAATAAACATGAATAAACATCAGAAGGTATGTTCAAAGAAAGTACAACTTACCGAAACCCGTATCCTGTCTCATGTAATCGCTCAATCAGTGTTTCACGGCACAAAGACGTGAATAAAACAGCTTGTAAACAATGTCACGTCATGTAATATTTACTTCAGAAAACACATACTAGGTGAGCATAAAATGGTTAGTCAGACAGAAAAATGAACTCAACTCTAGAGAAGAGCATTTCGTTAAAATGTGCTTCATTCATCGTTCTGTTCTTCAATATTTAAGTTTTTATGACACCATTTAAATGTTTATATTTCAAAAACAACTAGAGTACACTGTAAAAAACAATTTGCTAAGTCAACTTAAAATAATTTGTAACCTGGCTGCCTTAAAATTTTAAGTTCAGTCAACTCAAAAACAGTTTATTCAACTTGAAATGTTAAATTATACTAAGTGACAACTTGGATATTTGACTTGAATCAACTTAAAATTTTAAGGCAGCTGGGTTACTTACCCATCTGTTAAGTTTAGCAAACACAAATATCTAAGTTGTTACTTAGTACAACTTAACATTTCAAGTTGACTAAACTTATTTTAGTTGACTGAACTTAAAATTTTAAGGCAGCAGGGTAACAAATTATTTTAAGCTGACTCAACAAATTGTGTTTTTTATTTTTTACAGTGTACAAATATATAACTGTAACTTTATTATTATAAAATAAGTGTAATTTAAGCATTTGTATACAAATGAGGTAATTTTAATCTTAAGTATTATAGTAATGTAGTACCAACTGACTGTCGTGTATATTTTGCAGCATTAGTTAAGAGAATATTTTTTCCTTGATAAAATTTGACGTGTACTGTACCTTATATATCCTAAAGCATCGATGTTGAATCAAAACGAGTTGGAAATCGAATCAAATCGCAAGCTTGAATCAGAATCGAATCGTCAAATTTGCCAAAACCCAGCCCTATCAATTACGTCTTATTTTTGCATTTCTGTGTCTGAATCTTGTTAACCCATTATAGACTCATCTTCACATCATGTACTTTAGCAAATTGTTGCATAGTCTGTATTTCAAAACAAACAGCTGATGTTGAAAACTTGCCCTGAATTTACAGTTTATCTAGCACAATGTTGAACCAATAGACCCTGTTTTCTTTGCTGCCCATGCCAATAGGATGTAGGGCGGCTGTTCCTCAGCTTGACTGCAATTCACAGCTTCAGCCTGCAGATCAGCTTTTTGAGAAGACAAAGCTGTCACTGGATAACTAATGTATCTGCTAACTGTCATCCCTCCAAAAACATCAAATCACACCTACTGTTATTAAGAAATATATTGGCTCTGTCTATATTTGTCTCTGCAGGAAGGTAAAGCCATGTTTAGGATTTTCCTTCGACAGCGTGTCAGGCTTATATAAATATCTCAGCATGTCCAGCTAATGCTTCGTCACTCAAGGGAATTGACGGCTAGCCAGAAACAATAGTCAACAGTGACTAAACCTCTGCATCTGGCTGTTCTCAGCCACGCTTTAAAACATGTTATTTTACAGTCAGAAAGCATTTGAAATCATGGTGTATGTTTACACATAGGATTAATGTCAGTATTATAATAACTTGAGGTTTTCAAATGTACTTCTAATACTGTGAATGGGTCATATCTATCTATCTATCTATCTATATGAGCCAATGAATGAAGTATGGCTGCGCCTTGAAGAATTTCAGCACCTTGGACAGAGACGGAGGCTTCGCGTCCCCGTTGCGCGCTTCTGCTCTCCTCCTGACCACAAATGAGCAGCCATGCAGAAATCCATCACGACAGCAGTTCCTTAGCTCACTTTGCTCAGGTGCATTTGAAAACAAGTGATTTTAAAGTCAAAGGACCAGTAGAACCATTAACCGATCACATGTTTGTTACAACTTCGGATTGTCTTTGATACCAAGTTAATGACTTTGCAACAGCATTAGGATGATCGTTTGTGATGGAAAACTTTGGAGAGACAAACAAACGTCTCACTTCGTCCTTCGGATCTACAGCTCCTTTACTCCACTCTTCGTTTCACTTCAGAATTGCCTCATTTACAAGCAGTTTATGCAGCTCGACTGACGTCAATGGAGCGGTGTGTGATGTATATAACCATTGAGCTCCAGGAGCTCCACTCCAGTCTGTCTGCAAACACTCTTCCTTACAAGTACTTTTGAAGCAACAGAAGACGACCGAGTAAGTTACCTTATCTGACTTGCTTTCAACTTCTTGATTGAGGCCATTCAAGCTTAGATGTTAGTGTTGATGTTATACAGGACTGTCGTTACTGTTCATTCAGTGAGTATGTGACGTCTGATTTCAAGATTCGGTTTATGCAGCTATTAGAGTAGATAAAGTTTTAATTTAGTTGATGGTTTTTACGCATTTTTTAAAACAATTATTTATTACGATAGTGGTATGACCATCATAGTTATTTAACCGAACAGTGACTATGTTTGTGCTTTGCTTTTATTCAGTATTTTTTTTGTGTGTGTTTTGATATTTATTTGCTTTATAAACGAGTTCAGATGCGATTTTTATAACTCTTCACCGATATTACCTAAAGAAACGATTTATATTTTTATATATTAAAGTCAAAGTCAATTTTTCTAATCTTTAACGACAAATAACCAACTCTTGCTTTGGTAACTAATATTAATAGTATTTTATTAGTTTATTTACTTTATTAGTATTTGTTAATTTTATAATTCATACTAGTATTTTTACTACAAAACGAACTCTTTATTTTTTTACTCATATAAATAATAACATTTTAAAATCTTTATATTATTTATAATACTGATTTTAAATATATATATTAATATTAATTTATATTGGCACTTTTATATTTACTAAAATATTTTAAAATGTATATACTTGATATAAAAATAAAAAACATCTAATTTCATAATCTCGATTTTGTAATTTATATTAGCACTTTTACGTAATATTTACTAAAAATAAACTTTTTATATACACGATTAAAAAAAACAATACACAGTCAATACACTTTTACTTTATTTACTTGATTTTACAAAAACATACGAAACAAGTTATTTCATAATTTTGTCATTTTTATTTGCACTTTTATAATTATACTTATTAAATAAATACAAAATATTCTAACATATTAAATATATTTAAGTATAAGAAGTATAAAAAATAACTCGTTTTGAATTTTGTAATTTATTTAAGCACTATGAATATTTACTAAAATAGTTAATAATTTACTAAAACTTTTTAGATTAATCTTGATTTTACAAATCACAAAAATGTGACCCTGGACCTGGTATATTTGTAGCAATAGCCAAAAATACATCGTATCGATGTTTCTTTTATGCCAAAACATTAGGATATTAAATGCAGATCATGTTCTGTGAAGATATTCTGTAAATTTTCTAACGTAAATATATCAAAACTTAATTTCGGATAAGTAATATGCATTGCTAAGAACTTCATCTGGACAACTTTAAAGGCGATTTTCTCAATATTTAGAATTTTTTTTTTTTTTGCACTCTCAGATTCCAAAAAATGTCCTATCCTAAGAAACCATATATTATGTATAAATCTAAATTTTTAAAAATTGACCCTTATGACTGATTTTGTGGTTCAGGGTCACAAATAACTCGTTTCGTAATCTCATTTTTATATTTTAAACTTTTGCCGTGTTGTTGTGCACTAAACTTTTGTTTTGAATCGAATGCGCTCCGCTGTAGTAACACACCTGGCTGTTTTCCTCAGGAAGCGCTCGGCTGTGTCCAGCATGAAGCCCGTCCCTTTGGTCCTGCTCATTACTTCAGTCTTACTGACCACCCACGTCCCGCTGAGCACCTGTCGACCCCGCGATGTGAGCCTCATGAACAACCAGCTAGACGACGTGCTCTTAAACAGGGCTGGAGACGACGCCGTGTCCTACCTCGTGGGCGAAAAACTCCTTCAATACCTGCAAAGAAACCTCGGAGCGCAGAAAGCAAGCGGTGTCCTGCACCTCCCGCACTTCCCCACGGCGCAGCTGCGATCACCACACGAGGACAACAGCTTAGAGGAGCTCACGGAGTTTTCCAAACGGAACGACGACCCTCCGATCTCCATCGACCTCACCTTCCACCTGCTGAGAAACATGATCGAAATGGCGCGGATCGAGAATCAAAGGGAACAGGCGGAACTGAACCGCAAATATCTAGATGAGGTTGGGAAGTAGCTGTAGCTCAATGATGATGCTTTCAATCGGCGAGTAAAGAACAAGCTCAATGCACTCTTTCACATCCCCCAACTCTCGCTAAAGCATATGACATTCACCGATGCCTCCTGCTCGACCCACACTCTTAGAAATAAAGGTTCTTCAGTGGTTCCTTGCCACTGCAAAGAACCTCCTTCTCCTTCTTGAGGTTCTTTGGAGTTCTTCAGATCAGGCTATTGGTTTCTGGGTTCCAACATGAACAACACTTGTGGCATCAGGGTTATGTGGAACCTTTATTTTTAAGAGTGACATCTATCTGTTCACCAGAAGAGTTTCTGGTGACCTGCTGCTGTCTCCATCACCTCTGGACCATTTCGAAACCAGGAACCACAAAAGCCACAACAGACCTACCGGGACCTTGAATCACTGCCCATGGCAGGGTGGTTCGCATGTAACCAAATCAAGAATCGAATCAACCTACAATTGACTGGTGCCCTTTGAGTGTTTACAGTTATTGGCCTCCTAATTAAACTCCTTAATTGGCATCTATGGTATAAAGAATCTCTAACATTTATAGTGGTTCTATAGATTAATAAAATGTTCCTCACACTATGAACGAAATGGTTTGACTAAAAGGTTCTTCGGGGAACCGAAATTGCTGTGAATTGCTGTTGAAAACCCTCTTTATTTTTCTTAAAACATTAAGAAGTATTACTAAACTATTACAAGTCCTGCTAATTATTATTGAGCAACCAGTTCAATAGTATAATAATAGAGTTCGCATCAGTATCGCTCACTTGAATGAGAGTTGTTCTCAATGAAGGCCATCGTAAAGAGTCATTTTTGTTCTGCTGGTTTGGTTGCACCCTCTTGCTTTGCCGACGAGAGTGTTCCCATGCTATACTTTGGTAATAATGCCAATATTTACCAGATGCTCACTGTATACTAAGTGCAAAAGTATGTTCTCCTTACATGGTGGGAAACGATGATCTGTAGCACTTCAACCAAGAGGCTTACCCACATTTTGTGACAATAATGTTGGACAATATTACAAAGTGCTTGAGATATACTGTACATTGTATATTGCTTATCATTATGTAAATTACATATTATATTGCACCTAAATGCATAAACATGACTTTGTATTTTGAACATGGATCTGCAGAAATAAATGAGACTACATGCCTTTTACAAGTAACTGCAAACATGTAAACCTTATTATCACCCATTCAAATCACAGCAGACACAGGTTTAAAGGAAGCCAGCAGCACTGACATTTACACAGGCGTTAACGTAACACAGAACATGAAAACACAAGTCGAGAGTAACAGGTGAGATGCCAATTGCCAAGAAATTGCTGTACATTCTTTTGAAATGTTAAATGAAAAAAAGCTTTTTTACATGTGATACTACTAGCTGAACTAGGTAGTGATTTATTATTATCATTATTTTTAAATAAGGCAACTTAAGGTTGAGTGTATTTTTTTAGATTAATTTAAATTATTAGCCAGTCTGTGTCATATAAATCATTTACCACTTTTAATGAAAATATTGTACGAAGCATCTTTATTTGAAATGAAAAAAAAAACAAAACAGTACAAACCTACAAATAAACAAATGACAAAAAATAATTTGGGTTGTCCAAAGGGAATATATATATATATTCAAAGTTTAAGCTTTTGGAATCTATTTCTGTTTATATACTCATATACAGCTATTTAAATTGTTTTGAAATATATTAAAATAGAAAACAATTATTTTAAATTGGAATATTACTATTTTACTGCAAATTTAATCAAATAATTGCAGTCTGCACTATTTAAAAATAATACAGACACCTTTGAATGGTAATTTGCACATATAGAGATTTTGAACAGTAAGATTTGAAATTCTGCTCACCAAGCCTGCATTTATTTGATCCAAAATACAGCAAAAGCAGTAATTTTGTGAAATATTTTTACTATATGAAATAACTGCTTTCCATTTGAATATATTTTAAAATGTAATTTATTCCTGTGATCAAAGCAAAATTTTTAGCATCATTACTCCAGTCTTTAGTGTCACATAATCCTTCAGAAATCATTCTAATATGCTGATTTTCTGTTTAAGAAACATTTTTTACTATTATCAATATTTAAAACAGTTGAGTACATTTTTTCAGGAATATTTGATGAATAGAAAGATCCAAAGATCAGCATTTATCTGAAATAAAAAATAAAAAGTTTTTGTAACATTATACACTATACTTTTTATATACTATATATAAAAAAATATACTATTTATATATATTTGTTTTGTTTTTTTGGGATTATAGAAATTAATACTTTTAATTAACAAGGATGATTTAAATTGATCAAAAGTGATAATAAAGACATTTATAATGTTACAAAAGATTACTATTTCAGTTAAATGCTGCTCTTTTGAACCTTCTATTCATTAAAGAAGCTTGAAAAAATTCTACTCAACTGTTTTCTATACAATAATAATAATAATAAATGTTTTTTGAGCACAAAATCAGAATATTAGAATGATTTCTGAAGGATCACGTGACTGGAGCTAAAAATTCAGCTTTGAAATCGCAGGAATAAATTATAATTTAAAATATATTCAAGTAGAAAGTAGTTCTTTTAAATAGTAAAAATATTTCAAAATTTTACTGTTTTTGCTGTACTTGGATCAAATAAATGCAGGCTTGGTGAGCAGAAGAGACGTCTTTAAAAACATTAAAAATCTTACTGTTCAAAAACTTTTGACTGGTAGCGTGTATTTGGAGTGGACAAACCACAAATGTTTTCTGCTTTCCAATATTCTCAGCTCATTTTAAGATCAAAAAAGACCAAAAACAGCATAATAAATTTAAACATCCAGGATGTAGAAGCTACAAAGAAATTTGTAATTCCTCTTACTGAACTACAGCTCAGAGTTTTAGGACCACAAAACACCAGATGAAAGAAGCGCTTGCCATGTTTAAAGGATTAAAGAAAACCTCCTCCTTATAGTCCCTCTTAAGTCAGCACAGGAAATACCCTAGAAATGAAAAATAAAATATATGAGTTAAGTCATCCATAATCTTACACGGAGTCTATTTTAGTCATAAATGGGGCAAGTGGGAGTGGACAGTGTGTGCTTTGCATTGGCAAGAATATATGTTGACTAAACACTGCCATTGTGTAAAACTGCATGTTACATAAACTGTTTGTTTTTCATATCTAAAGCATTTAAGCATAAAAAAAGAAAGAAAACTCTAAATGATATATTAAACTCAAGTAACTGTTAAACAAGTCGCAAACCGCAGATTGGCTCTCCATCCTGCTTCTGACACCTTAAAAAAATCCTCTTATTCTAGGAAGAATTATAGCTTTAAATTACGCGAAGGCCGGTACGTCAGCTTGTGACGCACCGCGTCCTCAAAATAAGATCCATCCTCATTGCGAGCGGACAGACTCCATGTGTGGAGTTGTTGAGCACATACCCAGAGCGAATGCTGCTTCACCAAATGACTCTCTCGCTCTCTTTCCCTCCATGAATTGATCAGTGGGCTGACAGCACGAGTGACAAGGTCAGCGTCTGTGAGCACATGCATGCACTCATATATCTGCACTGCCATATATCCTAGCTGGTGGCACAGAGACAAGCGCTTATTAAGTAATGGGTGGATGTAGACTCTTGGCTCGAGCGCAGGTGGGGGCGGACGGACCGTCGGAAACCGAGTGCCTGCCACTGCGATTTAGCCCTGTTCTCAACGCTGCTCTTACTGTACGGACACAAGGTCCTATTAGATCAGTAAAGGACCAGAGAGAAAGCTGCATGCTGTCCTGGCCCACGCTGCCCTGATTAACTGAGCTGTCTGACCTTTAAACTGAAGTAAAAGGAATGGTTATTTAAAGAAAACATTCATAGGTGGGGATGCCCCTGCAAGACAGGATACCCACTGTTCAAAGAGAAGGAAATGTCTTTTGAACAAATGCTGTTTTCAAAGGTTAAAATTCATTTTTGATGAAATCCGAGACCTTTCTGACCCTGCACTGACATCAATGCAACTGACATGTTCAAGGCCCAGAAAGGTAGTAAGGACATCATTAAAATAGTCCATGTGCCATCAGTGGTTTAACCTTTAATTTTATTAAGCTATGAAAATACTTTTTGTGCACAAAGAAAACAAAAACAACATCTTTATTTAACTATTTCTTCTGTGTCAGTTGCACTGCTGTCTATGCAGGGTCAGAAAACTCTTGGATTTCATCAAAAATATCTTAATTTTTGTTCTGAAGATGAACAAAGGTCTTACAGGTTTGGAACGACATGAGGGTGAGTAATTAATAACTAAAATTTCACTTTTGGGTGAACTATCACTTAAATACATTTAGTTTTGAACTATCCACCACATATTGTTTTATACTTTAAAATAAACTTTCGTGAAATCTTTTACTTGAAAAGTATATTTAGCTATATTTATTTAAAATAATGTCTTACTGGCTTGATTTTTTGTTATATACAGCAAAGGCATACACTGTATTTACATTTTTAGGTGTGACTTTTAGGAGAAGTCCACTTCCAGAACAACAAATTACAGATAATGTATTCACCCCCTTGTCATCAAAGATATTTATGTCTTTCTTTCTTCAGTCATAAAGGAACTATGTTTTTTGAGGAAAACATTTCAGCATTTTTCTTCATATAGTGGACCTTAATGGTGCCCCAAGTTTGAACTTCCAAAATGCAGTTTAAATGCGGCTTCAAACAATCCCAAATGTGGTTGTAAATGATCCCAGCCGAGGAAGAAGGGTCTTACAGTATATAGAGAAACGATTGGTTATTTTTATTTAAAAAATACAATTTATATACTTTTTAATGTCAAACACTCGTCTTGTCTTGCTTTGCCTGAACTTTTTCTGGTATGTCGAAAAACTCCCATCTCATGTTCTCCCTCAACTTCAAAATTGTCCTATATCGCTGTTTTACCTTTTTTGTTAAGGGTGTTTGATCTTCTTTGCATGTTCACTTTGCAAAGACTGGGTCGGTACTTCTGCAGTGATGTAGGATGATTTTGAAATGATTTTTGAAGTTGAGGGAGAAAATATGATGGGAGTTTTTCAACATACCCTAACTGTCTTGAGTCAGAATACACAGAGTTCAGGCAGAGCAAGACAAAACGAGCGTTTGAGTTTAAAAAGTATTTAAATTGTATTTTTTTATGATTTCATTTTGCTAGATAAGACCCTTCTTTCTCAGCTGGGATCGTTTATAACCGCATTTGGGATCATTTGAAGCCATATTTAAACTGCCTTTTGAAAGTTCAAACTCGAGGCACCATAGAAGTCCATTATATGAAGAAAAATGCTGAAATGTTTTCCTCAAAAGACATAATTTCTTTACGACTGAAGAAAGAAAGACATGAACATGTTGGATGGCAAGGGGAAAGTACATTATCTGTAAATTTTGATTTTGGAATTGAACTTCTCCTTTAAGTGTCCCCATGCAGTATTTTATGTCTATAAAAGAGAATAAACTAAATCCAAGTGTTCATGGCGGCCTTACAGAGGCTTTAGTCAGCGAATATTTAATAGGGTTTGTCGGGGGATGACGAGTGTACTCAACACAATGAGTGTCAATGTTGCCAAGAATCATCTTGTCATCAGGATGGGGCGTCTGCATGATCTGGCAGAGTCACACCAATAGAGGAGAGAAACACTTTAACCCTCTAAAGCCTAAAATACAAAATAATCTAACTTTTTGAAATTAAACAGTATTTTAATGCATTCTGAGTTTTGTTAAGTATCGTATTTGATACATCAGGCTTTTATGCATCGTACAGTTAAGGTCAAACGTTTACATACACCTTTCAGAATCTGCAAAATGTTAATTATTTTAACAAAATAAGAGGTGTAATACAAAATGAATGGTATTTCTTATTTAGTACTGACCTGAATAAGATGTTTCACATAAAAGATGTTTACATATAGTCCACAAGACAAAATAATATTCTTTTTACACTGAGAACAACTGAGGGACTCATATGCAACTATTACAGAAGGTTCAAACAGTCACTGATGCTCCGGAAGGAAAAACAATGCATTAAGAGCTGGGGGTGAAAACTTTTGAACAGAATGAAGATATGTACATTGTTCAAAAGTTTCCTAGAAGGCAAATTAAGTAAATTTACCCTGATCTTCGAATTCAAAGTTTTTACCCGCTGGCTCTTAATGCACTGAGTTTCCTTCTGGAGCATCAGTGAGTGTTTGGTGTTTGAACCTTAGAATTTCTGGGACCTGAAGGAGTATACAGTGTGTGTATATATATACATATATATATATATATATATATACATAGATAGATGGATAGATAGATATACATTTTTTTGGTTGTTGTTTGAAACCCAACAAGAAAAAAAACGTCACACAGATTGAAACATTAGGGTGAGTAAATGAATAGTCATTTTTGGGTGAACTGTTCCTTTAAGGCCACATGATTTCATCTTTGAAACTAACCTTGGGTTTAAAAATAAGTTATAAGTGTCTTTCTGAATCACCAGTCTGACCAGGTGAGGTGGTCAGGTCTTCAGGGGCTTCATCACCGCTGTCTTCCCCATCTTCACCTGCAACAAAAGCTTCATTTTCTAAATATATCACAATGCAACTTTAACTTGCAGACACAAATAGACATCACTGTATATGTGACAAAGATGATGTCGTCATAGCTGTGAAGCCATTACCTGTTTGGAAGTCGATGCCTCTCAGCATGTCGGCCACATCCTCCGTGTTGATGATGAAGTGGGCCATGCTCTCGTAGCCTGCCTCCATCCGCTCAATGTTGGAAGCCTTGGCAGTGTCTGTGATCCTGTCAAGGACAGAGCGGTGAAGTCACGGCGGAACTCGGACAAATATAAAAGTGACGGATAGCGTTAGGTCCCGTTCCTCCGTCTCCCCGCGGCTGCTCGTGACGCAGGTGCTCGAGAAACCACGCGACGTCTCCGCAGGTGGAGGGAAGCATGAAACATAAGACACAGCTAGACAGTGTTGTGAGCGTAAGCATTTTTCTAAACAGTTAGAGGTTTTGGGGAAAAACGTGATGAATGCTGATGCATACGTTAGTGCACACACTGCATAAAGTTTCATTCTACAAACAGGAAAGTGTAACTTCTTGGAGGCAACATGTTTGTCTAGCAACTTCAGTGGAAAACTTGCATTTGCTTAAGTATATAGCTTGTATATTTTTTATTTTATTTTATTTTATTTTATATATTTTTTTTATTTTATTTTATATATTTTATTTTATTTTGTTTATTAGATTTTTTTAAAGAAATTAATACTTTTATTCAGCGAGGACAAATTAGATGAAGAAAAGTCTTTTAAAAATATCTTACGACCCCAAACTTTTGAATGGAAATTATGAAAATATTCACAAAACATGTTCAATGAATCTACATATTAAGCACTTGGAGCTCAATTAAATTTAAAAGTCAACAAAAAATAAATTAATGTGATGCTAGAATTTAATTTTTTTACCCATCTGAAAGCTGTTGATGTATGGTTTGTTAGGATACAACAATATTTGACCAAAATACAACAATTTGAAAATCTGGAATCTGAGGGTGCAAAAAAAGTACAATATTGAGAAAATTATTAAGTTCTTAGCAAAGCATTTTACTAATAAAAAATTAAGTTTTGATATATTTATGGTAGGAAATGTACAAAATATCTGTATGGAACATGATCTGTATTTAATATCCTAATGATTTTTGGCATAAAAGAAAAATCGATATTTTTGAACCATACAATGTTTTTTTTGGCTACAAATACACCCATGCTACTTAAGACTGATTTTGTGGTCCAGGGTCACAAATAGAAATATAAGCGATTTCAAAACATACAGTACAGAATCTCTCCCACAATATTGAGGCAGATGAAAGTTACAAACCAATGCATTATACAGTGGGTTGTTGGGGTGGGAGGCTGGTTGAGTCATTGCCTGTGAGGTTGTTAATCATGATTGTTAGTCTTAAGGAGGCATCAGTTATTGATGAAGCACACATGCTGAATATGGTTAGTTTAAAGGGACAGTTCACCTACAAAGAAAAAATTCTGTCATTAAGAAAGAAAGTAAGAAAACCACACGGGCTTGGAATAACATGAGGGTGAGAAAATGATTTTTGGTGAACTATCCCTTTAAGACACTCCTGAACACATCACTCACAGCTGACTTACTTCTTGAACACTTCCTTTGCGCTCTGTGAACACAGCAAAGAACGCTCGTTTTAGGACTAGAGGGTACAGCAGAAGATTAAAACATAAAACCTGCAATCCTCTTCATCACTGCGTACACAACGAGCACATACTAAATCACAGGCACTTGTTATGCAGTCTACTTTGACACTGAGAAGTGCTAGTTAAAAAAGAGCAGTGCTGCACCTGAGGCTGCCACTTTATAGTGAAAGCTATTTCAAAAAACAATTACACCTCTCCATCACCTTCGTTTAAAGTCTCTTTCCGTGAACCACGGATCTCAGCCGTGGTGAAGTATTGACCGTTTGAGCCACCAGTTAAAGGACAGGGGTCTCCAGCTGTGTTAGGTTCTGCTAATCAATGTCAGCCCCCCCTGGGCCTTGTCATTAAAGAATGCTTGAAATGTAGCAACAGGCACAGTGTCAATCAGCAAACAGCATATGCAAAGGCTGGATCATTTGCATCAAGCATCTCTGGGGAGCTCTAAAAGCAACCAGCTTTGCCGCCAGCATCCCCGGTGAGGTGTTGCAGCATTAGGTCCACACAGCTCAATAAGACCACGTCAGATGTTCACAAGCACCTGTACCGCCATTGATCATTGATGCCAGAGTTAGGCATACAAAGTGACCATTTGAGACACGGTAATAGTGTCTTTAGCTTTCCAAACTACTTCGATGCTACTTTGGTGTACTATTCAGAAATTAACTACACCTCAAATCTGTTGGGATAGTTCACCCAAAAATGAAAATTCTGTCATCAATTACTCACCCTCATATCATTCCAAACCTGTAAGACATTTATTCATCCTTGGAACACAAATTAAGATATTTTTGATGAAATCTGAGAGCCTTCTGACCATGGAAGTGAAGAAGTTGTTGAATAAAATCGTCATTTTTGTTTTGAACCACTGATGTCACATGGACTATTTTAACAATGTCCTTACTACCTTTCTGGGCCTGGAACGTGTCAGTTGTGTTGCTGTCTATGCAGGGTCAGAAAGCTCTCAGATTTCATCAAAAAAATCTTTATTTGTGTTTCGAAGAAGAATGTCTTACGGGTTTGGAACAACATGAGGGTGACTAATTAATGGCAGAATTTTCATTTTTGGGTGAACTATTCCTTTAAGGAAAGGTATTTAGTGATTGGACTGGGGTTTTTGCTTGGCTTTTTATAAAACAGTATTTTTTTAAAAAAATGGGGTGCCAAAACATATTTAAAGATCAGAATATTATAGAGGCTTCATAAACTACTGTAACAAGTCAAAAGTTTTCTATTTGAATATATTTTAAAATGTAATTTAAAAATGTAATTTTAAAATATATTTTAAATTCCTGTCATTTCAAAGCTGAATTTTTACCATCATTACCTTAGTCACATGATCCTTCAGAAATCTTTCTAATATTCTGATTTGCTGCTCAAAAAACATTTATTGTTATTATTATTATTATTTTGTTGAAAACAGCTGAGTAGAATCTTTGGATCTTTCTACTCAACAGAGAATCCTGAAAAAAAGTGCTTAACTGTTTTAAATATTGATAATAATAATAATGATTTCTGAAAGATCATGTGACACTGAAGACTGGAGTAATGATGCTGAAAATTTAGCTTTGATCATAGGAATAAATTACATTTTAAAATATATTCAAATAGAAAACAGTTATTTTAAATAGCAAAAATATTTCACCATATTACTGCTTTTGCTCTATTTTGAGTCAAATAAATGCAGTCTCGGTGATCAGAAGAGAATTCTTTAAATAAAACATTAAAAATCTCACTGTTCAAAAACTTTTGACTGGTAGTGTACATTGGACAAAATGTTCTTTATAGAAGGAAAAGCTTCTTTAGATTATTAAAAAGCTTATTCTATGGCACTGGTCCAAAAAACATTTTGGAATCTTTATTTTTAAAAGTGTAGTAACCACCCTAGCAAAAAATAAATCAGAAAAATCAACTATGGTACTTGCAGTACCTGCAGGAATACAGCCATCTGAGGTTCTTCCATGGACTGTATGGCTGTCTCCACAAGTTTGACTGACATCTCTAAGTGGTCTCCGTGTTGACGGATGAGGGAGCGTACATGGCCCAGTTTTTGGTCCTGCTCACGGCCGACAGTCTCTATTAGGTCCCTTTTACGCTCTTCTAGGATGGCGTAAAGTTCATCAAACTTATCAGAGATGTACTGCATCTGACGGTGACTATTTTCCTACAAAAGATTACAAGCAAAGATTGAATTACAAATAACATTTAAACCATCACTAGTTTCTAAATATATTAAATATAAATATTGAAATTTTAATATTTCAATATTTTTAAAGAGATGAAAATTCTGTCATTAATTACTTACCCTCATGTCGTCGCAAACCTGTAAGACCTACGCTAAAATAGTCTATGTGACATCAGTGGTTGAACCACAGTGCTTTGAAGCTACAAAAATACTTTTTGTGCACAAAGAAAAGAAAAATTACAACTTCATTCAACAATTTTTTCCCTTCAGTGTCACATAAATGTGCATTTTGTGGTCAAAAAGCTCTTGGATGTCATCAAAAATATCTTAATTTGTGTCCTGAAGATGAATGAAGGTCGTACAACATGAGGGTGAGTAATTAATGACAGAATTTTCATTTTTGGGTGAACTATCCTTTTAACTATTTAAAATATTTACAATATCTAAATATAATAGTTTTTCAACACTGGCAGAGTCTGGGTAAAATTATAAATGTCTTTACTTTCACATTTGATCAGTTGTAACCTTGCTGAATAAAAGTTTTATTTCTTAGGAAAAAACTTATCCTCTAGTTGTGTTTTAGATGTATGTATTAATGTATTGTATGTATATTTACTTTGATTGATTTGATACTTGTATTCTTCTGATTCTATTTTATACTGTAAAGCACTCTAGATCAACTACAGCTGCGCAAAAATTAAAATAAAGCATGTCTTGACTTGACTCTGCATAATATTTGATATAAATTTTGATTTAGTCTATGTATTTGATCTGAAATGGCTAAAAATTGTGAATCAAAGGATCCATCGTTGTAACCTGACAGCTATTGCAGACAGTAAGATTCAAAATGTTTAATGCTGTAAGTAAATCATAATGTATATATTATAAATATTCAATATATCACCCAGTCCTTTCACACAATATCATAATTGTTGTGGTTTACTGTAACATTTCTCACCTTGACAGTCCTACAAATATCCTCCATCTGTGATATCAGGGCCTGTGTCCTGTCATTTCCGGCCACCAAGATGGCTATGGCATCACTTAGCTCTGTCTGAGACAAAACAGAGCAGAATATAACTAATTGTGACAGGACCTCATAAAAAAGAAAAGAAAGAAAACACATGACCAATGCGCTCAACGTGTCATCTTTCACAAGAAAGCCATGTCAGACTTGGCTATGCAGCTTGTGAGAACCACACTTACAAACAAGAGAACAGCATGTGAACTAAAGGCTGAGATTGTAAGAATGTTACCAGTCATGACTGATCAAACTTTGCCAATTTGCATTTGAAATGAGTGATTCACTGTTTATAGTGGGCCATGACTAAAAGAGAAAATGTCATCATAGCCACCTGGCAGAAATTATGGCACTTCGAAAGCCGGTTTGGGCATTAAACACCCTACGACCCTGAAGCGTTACATTAATCAGTTACAGTACCTTAAAACCAAGAGCCACAGAACTGTAAGAACCTATGAGAACGGACCTTTAGCATAGGAACATTGCAAATAACATATCAACATATGGTGTCCACCATGCACATGGTTTTCTATTGGGAAAGGCTGGTAGGTTTAGTCATTGTTCATCTGGTAGCTGCTGAAGGGAGCGATCGAGCTGAGAACATGCACTTACGGAGGACAAAAATGAGAGACAAAAAAAGTCAAGACCAGAAGAAGCTGCTATGACTCAAACACAACAGGGAGGAGTGACTCATTTCTCAGGGCCAGTTGCACCCTGGTACGAAGACCTTCATTACTAGGCATACCACAAGAGGTGCAGTAGGTCAAGACCTCAATACCATGCAGGTCAAGAATGCATAGGAAAGTGGAAAGAAATTGCTGTGATGCTGCATGTTTGTGTGCGTCAAGAAACACATTTGTCCTGTTAATTTCAATTGGTCTGTATTCTTCAGTGTAAGTATCTATTTTAAGACACATTGTCTGTTCTGTGACGTGCAATTATTGGTGCTTGCTAAACCTCACTGCAATTGCTTACACGTAGAGTTAGTGATGTGAACGAAACCTTTTTGTAGCACTGGATCATTTGTGCCACAAATATGAATGACACCTCAAATTGTGTAGTTTGTTGATAAGTGTGTTATTACTATAGTTTTCAAAGTGATTGCATTGGATTTCATAAATAGGAAATATGTTTACTATTTAAAATAACTGTTTTCTATTTGAAAATATTTGAAAATATAATTCATTCCTGTCATTTCAAAGCGGAATTTTTAGCATCATTACTCCAGTCACATGATCCTTTAGAAATCATTCTAATTTTCTGATTTGCTGCTCAAAAAAACATTTATTATAACTATTATTATTATTATGTTAATGTTAAAAGCTAAGTTAACTCTTTAAAAGCTTTTTTAGGTTCCATTGATGAATAAAAAGTTCAGAAGAACAGCAGTTATTTGAAATAGATATCTTTTGTGACATTACAAATGTCTTTTTCATCATTTTTGATCAATTTAAAGCATCAAAAATTACATTTTAAATTTAAAATTTGATCACAAGAATGAATAACATTTTAAAATATATTCAAATAGAAATAAGTTATTTTAAATGGTTAAAATATTTTACAATTTGACTGTTTTTGCTGTACTTTGGATTAAATAAATGCAGGCTTGGTGAGCAGAAGAGACTTCTTTAAAAAACATTAAAAATCCTACTATTTAAAAATTGGTTGTGTTGTTCACCCAAAATACAAATTTGCAAACAATTTACTCAACCTTGGGCTATCCAAGATGTAAATCATTTTGCTTCCTCATCAGAACAGGTTTGGAAAATTTTGCATTATAAAACTTACTCACCAATGGATCCTCTATAGTGAATGGGTGCCGTCAGAATGAGAGTTTAAACAGCTGATAAAAACACGACTCCAGTCTATTAGTTAAAGTCTTCTAAAGCAAAAAGCTGCATCTTTGTATGAAACAAATACATCAAGGCGTTTCAATTTTTAACCATCCCTGCTTTACCAAATACCAGTTTATAATCCAAAATAATGCAATAATGCATCCTCCAGTTAAAAAATTCATCCCCTGCCATCTTCTTAAATCAAAATCCACTGATATATTTGTTTAGAAACGTTTTAGACGCTCAGACATGTATATTTCTTGCCTGATTCAGATGCGATTCGTTTTTCACTGGAAAAAGCAATATTACGGAGAGAAGATTCATATTTAGCCAGAAGCAATGGTTTTAAGATAAAAATATCTTAATAATGGACTTGTTCCTTACAAACACGCAGTTTTACAAGTTATTGATGGACTGGAGTCGTGTGGATTACTTGTGATGCGTTTATCAGCTGTCTGGACTCTCATTCTGATGGCACCCATTCACTGCAGAGGATGCATTGGTGAGCAAATAATAATGCTAAATTGCTCTAAATCTGTTCTGATGAAGAAACAATCTCATTTACATACTGGATGGCTGGAGGATGAGTACATTTTCATTTCTGGATAAACTATTTCTCTAAACTTGACTTTGATTAATTTACATGATTAATCTCTTTCGAAAATGGAAAAAGCTTGTTTGTTAGACAAATTGCTGTAGAGGCAGGAAAAATGGAAAAAGTTTTGACAGTCTAGATAAGGCAGCTGTTGGCTGAGGCAGGAGCCAGGACTGCTGGTGGTCTGTGTATGTGTTCACATGTGGGTGGGTGTTGATGCTAGAGAAGTAAGGTGAGATCGAGCCTCTTGCAATGTGTGAAACCTGCTGGGCAGCGTGTTGTACACACATCTGTCTGGTTCACAGCATCAGAGCAGCCTGTGATTTTTTTGAGGTCATTTACAACACAACAAACAAAGCTGAACAACAAAAAAAGATTAGCTGTTTGATGGAGAAACTGTATACAAATCCTCTACCTTCTGTCTCTTGTAGATGTCTGGCAGCGGGGCCACATCACAGTCCTTGTGAGCCCCGAACACTTTGCACATGGAGCATGTTGGTGTCTCACAGGTGAGGCAGTAGATGTTGATCTTCTCCTCTTCGTGCTGGTCACACATCAGCTGCTGTTGCTCTGTTTTGGGCAGGAGTGGCCTGTAGAGTGATGCATTGGTAAATTAAACGTTGCAAATGTGAACTATCATAACTGTGCCCTTTAGCAAGGCTCTGACAAGAAGTTTCTCCAGAGGAAATAGCAATTATAATAATAAAAACATAATGTGTGAAAACCTAATTGTCTGTTTTTTTTTCTGAGCAATTACAGCTTCAAACAAAACCTTTTTTGCAGCTGAGACTGACTTTTAAATACACAGTATAAACAAAAAAAACTTTTCTTTACTGATACAGTACACACTACCAAGCCTGCATTTATTTGATCCAAAGTACAGCAAAAACAGTAACATTGTGAAATATTTTTACTATTTAAAATAGCTGTTTTCTATTTGAATATATTTTAAAATGTATTTTATTCCTGATTTCAAAGCTGAATTTTTAGCATCATTACTCCAGTCACATGATTCTTCAGAAGAAGAGAAGAATTCTTTCAGGTTTCTTTGATGAATAGAAAGTACAGAAGAGCAGCATTTATCTAAAATAGAAATCTTTTGTAACATAATAAATGTCTTTACAATCACTTTTGATCAATCTGAAGCATCCCTGCTAAATAAAAGTATTAATTTCTATAATTTCTTTACAAAAAAAAAAAAAAACCCACCTTTTTAAATATTAATAATAACAATAATAATAATAATAACAATAAATGTTTCTTGAACAGCAAATCTTTAGAATTTTAGATTACATTTAGATTACAGATTAGATTTAAATTACATTTTATAATATATTCAGATAGAAAACAGTTATTTTAAATAGTAAAAATATTTAAAAAAAATTCCTGTTTTTGCTGTACAATGCAGACTTGGTGAGCAAAAGAAACATTAAAAATCTTAATTAAAAAACTTTTGACTGGTCGTGTTTCCTAAACATTTGAAAAGCTCAATACCATAACATTTTTCTGAAGCAACCAAAATGTGGTTTTAATTTTACACCACCACAAAATGTCCAGCGGAGTATTTTAACATACCTTTATAAAAATAAATAAGGGTCTCTTCTAAAACTACACATAAAACTACAGTTATATTTTAGTTACCTAAATTTGAATTGGAATTCTGCATCCTGTTTGCTACATAAATTCAAATTCTTAAAAGACATTCTAAATTCAGTTCAGAACAGCGAATGACATTGATTCTTATACCTGTCTAAATGTGTATGCAGTGATAAACTACATACAACAAGCATTCTTTCTTTGTGACAGAAGAGGTACAATATCACTTCCCCTGAGGTGAATTACTATAATAGGAGCTGATGCGAAAATTTGATGTTAAAGGCATTTGCAGCAGGTGCTGCTTTTAAAAGTGATTGATGCAACTAATATGATATTCTGTCCTAAAATGAGCACATTACTCACACAGACCTTTTCAACAAGCATCTGTCTTGATCTGTCTTGTCAAGTGGAAAGGAGAGAGATGGTTTGTATGTGCAGTGTGCAGGCAGCAGGCCGGTTCAAAACAAAGACAAAGTTTATGAAAGACTGCCATCCAGTGGATGTCTGCTGATAGGACCGTTATATATAAAAGGGTATTAAGGTGGTTAGTGATCCTAAATATAGGTTACAAATCTAGTTTTGCCTTTACATTCGTCATTTTGCAAGTGACCACAAAACATAAATGTTCAAACTATAGGTCATATTTTAATAAGATTATGTCTACAAATGGAGAAATCTCCTTGAAATACCCTATAAAAAATAAACAACATTGAAACATTGAAAAACTTTTGACTGGTAGTGTATTTCCCTAAAAATATGAAAACACCATAAAACAATTTTTAAAACAATCACAGTGTGGTTTTAATGATACACCACCACAAAATATCCAGCACAATATTTTAACGTAAATGTATAAAATTACATACTGTAAATACATAAAACTACACATAATACTACAGTTATATTTCTTAGTTACCTAAATATAAATTTGAATTAGAATTCTTCATCCTACAATAAATATTAAATATTAGATATTAAATAAATAAAGAAATGAATTAATGAAGGGAATTTATTAGCTGGACACAAAAAACATGGAAATTTTGATACTAGAATGCAGCCAGATTACAATAATATTTGTGAAATTAGCATTTTTGTCTTGTTTTTAATTAATCATGATTATAAAACAAAACCATTTACTTAAAATAGCATAAGATTTATTTTTTATATCCACTGGTATTTTTTTACTCTTTTTTAAAACATAAAACTCTATTAACATAAATTTGATAAGAATCATACTTAAAACAAGACAAAATCTGACTCAAATCAAAAATTAAAGAAAGAAAGAAAAAAAGAAAGAAAGGGTTGTTTAACTTCTTTAAATTAAAGATTGCAAAGACAAACTGTTTTTCTTAAAAAAAAAAGAAGTACAGCAGAAGGTGTATTAAGAAATATAGCCACGGTTAATTAAATCATTTTTAAATTTTACGCAGACACTTGATCTTTTGTCTTTGAAACAACCTCTACATTCAGGTGACCTGCTTTTTTTCAAAGACACTAATAGCATGTTACATTACATATTCATGATAATCACCTGAGCGTTTGTTACAAAAGACCTCAAAGTCTATCTTATCTTATTATACCCAATTATGCATATTTTTCACAGGAGGTCTCATGACACATTGTTTATTGCCAAAGGGATAAAGCGTCCTAGTTATATTTAGTGTTTTGGCAATGGATTGGAGCAGTCACCAGAGCCTCAGGTCCCATGTCTCTGTTGCGTTTACGTGACGTGGCAGAAAGTCTCCCACACGCGGGTAAATCGCATATTTGTGTCACTACACAGGGTTTAAGCCTCATTGATGAAACAGAACAAGTGTCGGGTACTGGTGTGTCACAAGACTTCTGAAACACAATTAAAATTTGTTGGCATACAGTGTATTTTTGCCACACCGCTTGGGGCTTTGCTGGATCTCTATATGGAGAAGACTGCTTTGAAGTATGTACAACAAATAGCTTTCATTCATATCAGTTCTTCCAGAACAGAAATGCTTGGTGTTGGTGTGTGAAACAGATCCAGAAAAACAGCACTATGGAGTTGCATCCAACTTGAAACTAACCTGGTAGTCTCTGATTTGTAGATATCGATGATGTTTTCCACTAGCAGGTTCCTCTGAAGTCCATATACACCGTGCCGGTCCAATATCACCTCATGACGACAAGATGGGCAGCGGAAACGTCCCCCTGTAGAAACAGGACCCCGGTTTTGCCAAAGAGGGTTGGAGGCCTGAACCAATGAAGGATAAAAGATGAATAGTTGTGTTAGTTAATCAACATTTTTTCATAGAACAAAACTTCAAAACGGTTTCATAAACTTACATTTTATGTAAAAAAAGAAACCAGGACTTGAGAAAAGAGCAGACCTGCTATTAAAAGCACATACTTGTGGTCAATTAATAGGAGAATGAATGGACAACTTTGCCCAGCAATCTGTAATTTGTCTGTCAGTTATCTTTGGGTAATTGTTCAAAGTAAAAGATGAGATTTACTATGGATGGATAGCAGCAGTCAATCATGTTAAAGTCTGGCCCAACGGCACCCACTCCGCTCAGAAGGAACACTAATGGCTCCCTGAAAGCTGAACTACTTGATAATGAGATGACTAGACTTAATACCTCTGAGGAGAAAGGTAAACGAGATTTGGCACGAATAAGAAAGGCTAAATGGATCATTAATCTCTATTTGACAGTTGCTGTGGGCCTCAAAGGTCTTGTTTCATTCTCAGAAGCAAAGATTCATTCAGGAACGACACTCTTTATGAGTCATTGTTGAATCATTATTCACCGAGCTGATTCCTTTATTTGAAACGGCGCTTTTGCTCGGATGTGTGGTTGATTTTTTTGTAAGTATTTACTCAGCGGAGCGAAAATAGACAAGGTCAGTCTAAATGTAGGTTATATTATTATTAACTTGCAGTCCCTATGTTCTCAATATCATCACGGCTGTAATTTTAGTCTTATCACTTTAGAATGAGATGCTAATAAGTTATGAGGACTACAGCAGTTGCCTAATTCATAACAACTTACACTAACATCCTTGGAAGCTGTAGTTTGTTATGGTAGCTGTATTTGTTATAACCTATTTAAATTTAGGCTGATCTAAGGTCATATATATTGTAGGACAAAATGTTATATTCTCTTCAAGCTATTTTAACCACAAAATGTTTTTACTCATAAATCTATGGAAGCCTATTTTCGCCACTGAATAAAAAATAAAAAAGGCCATTGTGACTATCTATCTCACAATTCTGACCTTTTTTTCCTCGTTTACATCTGGCAATTCTGACTTTTTTTCCTCATAATTGAAAGATATAAACTCGATATAAAATTGAGACTTTTTTTTTCTCAAAATGTTTCTCAAAATTTCTCAAAATCTTGCAACTCTGACTTTATAACATAAAAGTTTTTGTCAGAATTGTGAGATATAAACTTGCATTTCTAAGAACAATTTTAAGCCTTTTCCCCACATAATTGGACTTTATAACTCGCAATTGCGAACTGTATCTCACAATTCTGAAAAAAAGGTCAGAATTCTGTGGAAAAAAGTCAGAATTGTGATATACAAACTCAGTTGCGAGAAAAAAAGTCTGAATTGCGAGATACAAACTCGCATTTGCAAAAAAAAGTAGAAATTGCAAGATAAAAACTATATCTCTCAATTGTGAGTTTATATCATGCATTACTAAGAAAAAAAGTCATAATTGTGGGGTTTGTATCTCACAGTTCTGAATTTATAACACAATTGTAAGTTACTTTCAGAATTGTGAGATATAAACTTGCAATTCTAAGAACAGTCTTTTCCCCCAAAAATTTGACTTTATAACTCGCAATTGCGAGGTTATATCTCACAATTCTGAAAAAAAAGGTCAGAATTCCATGAAAATAGAATTGCAAGATACAAAAAAAGGCAGAATTACAAGATACAAACCCACAATTGCGAGAAAAAAAGAGTCAGAATTGCAAGAAAAGTCTGACTGGTGAAATACAGAGTTTATTTCTCACAACTGAGTTTATATCACGCAGTTCTGAGAAAAAAGTCATAATTGTGACTTTGTATCTCGCAATTCTGACTTAACTCACAATTGCGAGTTTAATCACACAATTCTGACTTCATTTTTCAGAACTGGGAGTTTATATCTCAGAATTCTGACTTTATAACTTGCAGTTGCAAGTTTATCTCATGATTCTGAAAAAAGGGTCAGAATTTCATGACAAAAAGTCAGAATTGTGAGGTACAAATACATTTTAAGAAAAAAGTCTGAATTGCAAAATTCAAACACAATTATGAGACAAAGGTCAGAATTGCAAGATACAAAGTTTATATCATGCAATTGAGAAAAAAGTTTGTATCTCACAATTCCGACTTTATAATTCACAATTGCAAGTTTAATCATGCAATTCTGATTTTATTTTTTTAGAATTACAAGTTTATATCTCACAATTCTAAAGTCAGAACTGAGTTTGTATCATGCAATTCTGAGGGAAAAAAAACAGTCAGAATTGTCAGAATTAGAAAGTCGCAATAACCTTTACGTTTTTTGTCTTTTTCAGTTGCGAAAACAGACTTTTATGTTAATTCAAAACCACTATTCCAAAAACTCATTAGGAATTCCAGAGGGAATGGATGGCTTGAAAATGTTGAATATCTTCCAGGTTTTAGGACTATAAACCCAAAAGTTCTGTTAATGAAGTTTCTGGATGCAACAGGAGAATAACACTTCAACCTGAAAAACAGGACACTACCACACTATATAAGGAATAAAGCAATACCTGGTAAACATCATTGGCACACTTCCTGCAGAGATTATGCTGGCAGGGTAAGATGACCACAGGCTTGGTGAATATCTCCAGACAGATGGGACAAATGAGCTGCTTCTCTAAGTTCTCCACTGAACTTGAGTCTCCCATCGCTGGTTTGAAGCCCAAACTGAAGTTCATCCCAAACTGAGTTTTGGACACCTGTCAGTTTATAAAACAAAGATCCTAAACTTTCTTTCCGTCTGTTATTCTTTGGTCTTTACTCTAGCGCCAGTCTTCATCCAGATGCCTGCTCAATCCCCAACCACAGAGTGGCTGTGGATATATTTGGGCTGTGTTTGTACTGGCTTGGGTTACTGTCCAAACTGCACACCCCCTGGTATCACTAAATGTCCCCAGGCTCTATCACAGGGGCCCAGGGCCAAGTGAGAGAAGGGTAGGAGCACAGATTCCTCTGTGTTGTGTTATCTCTGGTAACTTGAGCAGAAAGTGGGATGGACTGGCAGGAGGAGACAGAGCAGCTGGTGTGTGTGGCTCAAAAGCTAGCAAAGCAACCGGCCCATGAGCCTGAGCTGGCGCCGATGACATAAGACACCTAAAACAAAATCTTAGTGCACTGAACACACGCCCTGAGTTCTGTCACTGGATGACGTGAAAATTACATGGATACCTGCAAACCAAATGTTAACATATTCCATATACTAAATCAGGGGTCAAAAACCTTTTTTGACCAAAAAGTCTTTTTTAATCATTTTATGATAATGCATCTTTCTAAAAGAGTATTAATGCAGCTTCTTACTTTAAATGTAATCACCCCCATAAAACAGGACCTGGTTTACAAAGTGTGTACACATTACGTAAACAAGTTTTTGTGTAGTTAATGAGTTTATCTAAATTGTTCTAGGGTTAACTGTCTTGTATCAACCTTATTTTTGCACGTCCATTTGAACATTTTATGGGTCTGACTTCTGGTTCAGCTATTTTTAGCTGTACAAAAACAGCTTGTTTTGCTGCTTGATACTGCAAATTGATGTGTCTTACCATATTCTTTTAATGTATTATCTTAATTATGAATACACTGGTTTGTAGTTCAAACAGTTTTACTGTTTACTGCACATTGTTCTTCTTCTCATTATTTCCCTATAGCGGCTAATGAACCGGAAGTCTCGTTCATAAGTTTACTCCCCCATTAAAATGCTGTTCCCGTACTGACAATAAAATGCGGCGTTACTATAATTGAGCTCACTGAAGCGGTTTTCATCCGAGCAGGCTCTCTCTTAGCCATAGGACCTGCAAAACTGCTCATCGCATTGCATTGCATTCTTCTTCTGATGTAAATTCTGGCTTGTTCCTCTCAGCGTGTCTTCTTCCACAAACAAAAAGTAGATGAACTTAATTAATGTTCACGTTTATCTACATGTCCGCACGTCTCATGTGGATGTTTGACATTTGAAAAGCGGAGCCGGGTTTGATTACATTAGAGATAACGTGTTTAGATGGGAAAAACTGGAGCTCGCATTGGTATCATATGGATTACTTTATCGGAGAATATTTGTTTTCAACATGACTTACTTCATTTAAAAGTAGACATTTGCACCCCATTTATTTACTTTATTTTACAAAAGTACATTGTTTTGTTGTTATTATAGACTATAACAGACCCTTTGCAGTTTCAAACGATACCTTATTCTTATCTGTACGATTAAAAATGACAGAGTATTTTTAGTTTTTAGTCATCCAGAAAAAACAAGACAGACCACACCCTAGAGGGCTGTTGCCACGTGATGTTTTTCCACGTCTGCAGGTTGAGGTGACCCCAATAACATGATATAAAAGTAATACAGTAGTTACTTTCCCTGGTAATTAGCTACTTTTATGATGATGTAACTCAGTTACTATTTGTAAGAAGTAACAAGTAACTATAACTAATTACTTTTTTAAAGTAACATGCCCAACACTGCTTATAAAGCATAAATTTGATTTAAACAATTTGTCTACATAATATTCACATATGCAGTTCATAGGGGAGATATTACATTAGCCCTACAGTTCCAGCATGAAATACTATGTAAACCTGTAACATATTACATAACGTTTACCTTGTTTATCTCACAATTCAGACTTTTTCCTCACAAAACAAGTTATCATCTCCTAGTTCGGACTTTATAACTCAATTTAACAATAGAAAGTTTGTCAGTTCTGAGGAAAAAACTCCAGAAGCGTGGGATATGAACTCATGATTATCAGCAAGAATAAAATCAAAATTTCAAAATACAATCTCATTTACTTTTTTAATCTCAAATTTACCTTTTATGCCATGACATAGACCGCTACTTGAAAACTCATTTTCTGCCACCAGATAAGCTTCTCCCACTAAAAACCTTATCACTGTTTACAGTGACTATATATACACACATGTAACTATTGATATAACTATATATTAGACTAACAATTTTTAATATTAAAAACATCACAGTTCATGTCCTGGATGCTGATCTGCATAAAAAAAAAAAAAGAATTTTTTTGAAGAATGTTTGCAACCTAAAATTGTCTTCTTTTGTGTTCCACAGAAGAGAGAAAATGTATGAAGGTTTGGAATTAAAAGAAGATGAGTAAACAATACTTTTTAGGGGGTTGTTAACTATCCCTTAAATATTGTTATTATGGCTTACCCATCGTTTTTTTTCAATGGAGAAGCAAGCAAATGGGTGAGACATACAGTTTCCGCTATAGGGAAATAACGAGAAGAATAACATTGTGCAGTAAATGGTAAAACTGCACTACAAAGCAGTGTGCTCATACTTATGATAATACATTAAAATAATATGGTAAGACATCAATTTGCAATATTAAGCAGCAAAACAAGCTGTTTTGTACAGATAAAAATAGCTGGACCCGGATGAGACCGGAAGCCAGACCCATAAAATTTACAAATGGTCGTGCCCACTATTATGGGAAGAAAAAGCACACTCCAGGTCATGCTATATTGTGAATATAGAATTTGATAACGGAGTTGCATGCAGACTGTATTCACAAATTAGCACAAGCTCTTACACTTTGTTGCTTAAAAAAGCAGACCTTCCTTCGAACATTCAGGATATTTGCCAAACAATTTTTGACCCACTTCTGGCAAAGCATTAAAATTAGACTGCAGCTGTCATGTCGTCACACACCGAAATCACACTTTTCCACATGACCATCACCATGGTTAAATCTGACTGCACACTTCCTATTAACTATGTTGACAAGACTGTTAATGAGCATATGGAGTTGTACACTAAGCTGATTACAAGCTTATGGGTACAACTATAGCACAGGAAGCTGGAGTGTGAGGTTAACGATAGCAGGGCTGAGCTACCATTCATTTTCGAACACAAATAGTCCTAATTAAATGAAAATATAATATTCATGCAATAGAAGTAAACAATAAGAATCACTCAAATGCAAATTTTTACAAATCCCCATTTATTTAATTCAGATTCAATAATATAAACAGACAATGAAATATGTGATGCATTACGAACCATGTTGAATAAAAACAGGAGGAAAGTAGCAATGTAGCGCTGTGGTTCATAGCTCGTTTTTTGGCCAGACTTGGCTTTTCCCCCCTCATCAAACAGGTTATTACACACAGCAACATAAAACTCAATATGTGCACCGGTGAAGAGGCCAAAAATGGCCTCTCAAATGCTTTAAAATCATAATTATCATTTGCACCACAAACAGGTGCCAAAAAAGTTGACTGCAGAAATGGGCTGTGTGCATTGAAATTAAGTCATTCAGTGAGCACAGAAACGTACCAGAAAAATATTCTGAAATAAAGTAACAGTTGGTTTGGAAGCAGATCATACCCCAATGCGTTCTAATGAATGTCTGCCACCTTCTTTTTTCTTTTGGCAAGTTTATTCTCTGAAAGCAGTTTTCCAGTTTTTAACGGACTAAAAGAAAACAACTTGGCTATAAGAAAATGCCCCCCAAAACAGACAGATGACCATACACTACTTGAAATTTTTACATTTCTATTTGCACACTGAAACAAAAGTATATACTATTGCATTCAGAACAACAATTCACAGGGAAAACATTTGGCATCTAATGACCGACTCTAATGTAATGTTTCTAACAGTAACCTGACTATGTCGAGTCCTTCACATTTAACACGACGGGCATTTCCTTATTGCTGAAATCATGAGGCTCTTGCAAGATCCAAATTTTGAAATCAAGTTTACACAGTGCATCGTTTCACTCAGAACATGTCATACACATTAATCTCGATTCTGATATATTAAAAATAAATAAGATCATTAAAAATATTTGCGCTTTGTCATCATATGTCCTAAGAGCACAAAGAAAGCATTTGCTTGATGATTTGGCATAGCGTTCACCAAAAATAGGGTTGATCCCATTTCAGCCCCTTTAAACAAATTAAAACTCCACATTTACAGATATTCTCGCTTCGAGAGAAGTAGCTGTAAGGGCTGAAGCCGTTAGATTTGCATTAGAAGCCTCCTATGAAGGTAGTGGAAAAAAGTGCATAGAAAAAACAACTTTCACCAGCATATTCAAGTGTTCTGATTTTAGGGAAACGTACGACCATTGCACACGGCACGTCAGCTGTCATTTGAGGTCTGTGCCTTGGCTTTGGTCAGAAAAAGTCTATGTCATTTGCGTACGCTTGACCAATTCGATCGTGCAATATAATGCAAATGTAACAGATGACTGCAAACTTGAGAACGGAAAACACTGCTGTCTAAAGAAGCAAACTAAAAGTGCCATGTGGCGGCTCCATATTTGGATGAAGATAAGTGGGAGGGGTTTTAGCACATGTTCCTATGCTGTATATTAGTGGCATGCTGTTATTGCTTTGCATGCACTCACATGATCATTCCACTCACGTCCATGCTTCGTACACATAAAAAAAAAAAAGTTTAAAAATTAAATAAATAGCCAGAACCAAAAAGAAACACCCCAAATGTAAGACCCACTTCCCACCTGGAGCACTGCCCACCAACAGCACCAGTCTCGTAGCTATATTATTTTGAAACGAATGCGTAGATGTATACAAACAGACAGACATACACACCAATGGAGACACGGATGAAGTGAGATTGGCAGAGGCTTCCTTGTCTTTTGGCAAAATGCCACTCGTTTCCAGTGGGTCAGAGTCAGGGTATGGCGCAGTGGCACAGTTTAGTCCTGGTGCCGAGATGCCCTGCGGTCAGCACACTACATCAGGGGCACTTAGAGTCCATCAGCAGGACCCCCTCTGTAATGACCGGGACCAGGACCGGGCAGGTGGCTCATTTCTGGGTGTTGTACGTGGACTGGCTGGCTGCGAAATGCATGGACTCTGAGGTGTTGACGGTGGAACTGGGCTGGATCAAAATAGGGACATTTGAGTCTACAAAAAAAATAAAATAAAATAAGTAAATAAAGGGACAGGATTAAGATCTGAATATCACGCCTTTAAAAGGTATATTTCACCCAAAAATGAAAATTTTGTCATTAAATTACTCACCGTTTTGTTGCTGCAAACCTGTAAGACCTTTGTTCATCTTCGGAATACAAATCAAGATATTTTAAATGAAATCAAAGAGCTTTCTGACCCTGCATAGAAAAGTTTAAAGCCCAGAAAGGTAGTAAGGACATTATTAAAATAGTCCATGTGACATCAATGCTACAAGAATATTTTTGTGTGCAACGGAAACAAAAATAATGACTTTATTCAACAGTTTCTTCTCTTCCGTGTCAAAAAGTATTCTCGTAGCTTCATAAAATTACGATTGAACCACTGAACCACCCTGAATGTTATAGTTGTATTGCTGTCTATACAGGGTCAGAAAGCTCTTGGATGTCATCAAATATATCTTCGTTGTGTTCCGAAGATGAACGAAGGCCTTACGGGTTTGGAACGACGTGAGGGTGAGTAATTAATGACAGAATTGTATTTTTGGGTGAACTAACCCTTCAAATACTTTAGCAAAACTACAAAGCAGTGCTCGACCAATACGGGTTTTGGACAATATCAAGATCAGAGTAGTCGATAAAATATAGATATTATCATATAATTTAATTATAATAAATATAATTATAGTAAATATATAAAAAGTAATATATATTATTTTTAAAAGTAAGTAGCTATATACAGTGGTGGCCAAAATGATTAGAACACTAGCATTTTCACCAGCTAAAAAATGGTTTCAAGTAGGGCTGTGTATTGCCAAGAATCTGGCGATACGATATGTATCACAATACAGGGGTTGCGATACAATATATTGCGATACACTGCGATACTGTAAACAAAGTGATATATTGGGATAAGAAAATATATTTATGATAACTATTTTTGACAGTATCCTCATTTTATGTGCCTTAAACTTTTAACAGTACTGTAGCTTTGCAGGTAGGTTTCTTGAAGAATCTTGGAGATGTTTTCACAGTTTGTTCTGGTTCTCCATATCATTCCAGACAGACTGGATGATGATGAGATCAGATCTCTGTGTGAAGCACTGGTTGTTGTCAGATTACTTGTGCAAACCAAAATCTCATTGGATTATTACAATTAAAGGCAAAATGAATGTTTGGAAATGTAAACTGATATCTTCTACTGACACACTACAGAAAAAGATAGAAATAACTGACTTAAAACCATTTTTAGCCAGTGAAAATACTAGTGTTCTAATAATTTTGGCCACCACTGTATATTTATATATTTTTTTATACTTGAATATTATAAACAAGAAAAGAAAATTTGCATTATCTATTGGCATGATTGTTGGTCATTTTTAAAATCACAAGAGAGAACTTCCACTTCTGTTCAATATCCAAGTGAACAACAAACTTAAAATGGCCAAAATATCAGCCAACATATCGGTCTACCGGTACAAGTTAAAGTAAATTACGTGCAGCATGCGTTCATGCAGATAAACGCATAGTCTTTGCCTAAGGTTTGCATGAAGCCATTACTTTTGAGGATTAGATAGCCAAAGGTTACTGGAGACACATTACCAGTAGGTTTTATGGTATGAGGGATATATGGGATGTCCTAGCAGGAAATATGCACACTAGGCCTACACTGTTCTCTATAGTGAAGCAGATCAGATGTTGTTTCCTGGGAATATGGCCTGAGGTGGTCACAGCTCTGCTCTAAGAAACATACCTCCCTTCCCTGATGCAGCTCTTCCCAATCACCGCCCCACTAACGGACAGCATCCAGGTGTAGCAAAGAATAAAAAGAGGATTTCTTAATTTATTAATTATATTACCTCTTATTAACTTTTGATATATATAGTTGGATTCAAAAGTTTATATAAACATTGCAGAATATTAATTATTTTACCACAATAAAAGGGATCATACAAAATGCGTGTTTTAATATATGCGTGTAAAATATGTTTAAATATAGTCCACAAGAGAAAATAAGAGTTAAATTATTATAAAATGACCCCATTTAAAAGTTTACATACACTACACTGTATCGATACCTTAATGATCCACAGAATTTTTTTTTTTTTGTTTAGTGATAGTTGTTCACAAGTCCCTTGTTTGTTTTGAACAGTTAAACTGCCTGCTGTTCTTCAGCATTTTTTTTTCTGCATTTTTGTGTATTTGAACCCTTTCCAACAATGACTATGATTTGAGATCCATCTTTGGATTCATATGCAACTATTACAGAAGGTTTAAACGCTCACTGATGCTTCAGAAGGAAACACAATGCATTAAGAGCTGGGGGGTGAATACTTTTTGAATTTGAAGATCAGGGTAAATTTAACTTATTTTCTCTCCTGTGAAACATGCAAGTACCTTTGTAGCTTATAGATATTTAGGCAAAATAAGAAAAATGCACATCTTCATGTTCAAAATTGTACACCCTTGGCTCTTAATGCATAATTTTTCCTAATAACTAAACAAAAAACAAAAAACAAAACAAAAAGAAAAACAGCTGTGCATCATTCAGGTAACAACACAGTATTAAGAATCAAGTATATGTAAACGTTTGAACGGGGTAATTTTTATAAATTCAACTATTATTTTCTCTGTGGACTACATGTAAACATCTTTTATGTGAAATATCTTATTTAGGTCTGTACTAAATAAAAATGCATGCATTTTGTATGATGCCTCTTATTTTGGTAAAATAATTAACATTTAGCAGATTCTGCAAGGTGTATGTGAACTTTTGACCTCAACTGTATATCCTAGCTATACACACAAAAAAATTTTTTTTTATATATTCCTTGTTTAAACAGAGAGGCAAAAGAAAAATTGTGACATAAAACAGTAGTGGGATGGTAAAACAGAAGTGTGAGGTGAGATGAAATTGACTGCTGAACAGATGGCCGTGTGACAGGCCAGCAGTGCATCTGTACGAGACGGCTCATGCTGATTGCGTTTCTATCGATGAGATCCACCTGCTTTGACAGCTTTGCTTCATCCTGATGCAACCTTCTCAACAGAAATCCCTTTTCCTGCTGACTCACCCTCACTGGCCTTCTAACATCCTCTAATATGGCTGGATAATAATATTTATATTTCTAAAGCCACTTTTTATAATCATATTATTAATAACAAATATTTTTTGACAATTATTCTGTTATTATTACTGATATATTACATATACAGTCATTCATTTCTCAGCTGTGTGTTTTGGCTCTATCATAAACTAAAGGGTCAGATGGTGTCCTTCCACCTCCTGGTCAATAAACTCCAAACCTACAGGAGGCTCAAAGTACTTGGCAGAAAAAGGCTTGGCCTGACAACATGCAAAACAAGGATATCCACAGCACGCACATGCAAAGCATTAGGTTCATGCATGGGCCTAGTAAAGCAAACACAACTCGAGATCTCAAGATCTGTAATGCAGGTCACTGGCTTTGGTTTTCAGTTCAATGCATAGTCTTTCAGTGCATCAAGTTGCTTAATAAGGAAAACATTTGGTCAATTTAATGAGACTTAAGCCTCAGTGAGGTTACCAAGAGGCTGGGTCATATTAAAGGTCTGAAAACCAGGTCCAATGACTACCTCAAAGTCTTCATTAGAGCAAACACAAATAGCAAATGCTGTGCATTAATCCAAATGTTAGTGAAAGACAGTGCTGTGAATCACGGACAAACACAAGGTTGTGTATGTAGACAATCACAATGGAGTGACTCATGCTGTCAATGAACATTCAGAGTCTTACAAGTCATTTTGAATCCGGTATAGTTTCACTGCAGATTTCTAGACCAGGACTAGGTACAGGCTGGACAATAATTATTGTTTCACCTGTCGAGTAAAAAGGAAACCATTATCTTAAATTACAGGTCACATGAAGGGTTTCATTGTAATGTATTCATCCCAGTTGTTAGGATGACCCAATCTTTATATCCTTAAAATTGAGCTTTTGTAATATATTCATAAATATAAAAGAAATCACTTTTAAATACTTAAGTAGGCATTTTTAAAGGATTACTTCACTCCAGAATTAAAAATTGCTCATATTTTAGTCACCCCCATGTCATCCAAATTTATGTGTTTCTTTCTTCAGTAGAAAAGAAATTAAGTTTTTGAGGAAACACTGCAGGATTTTTCTCCATATAGTGGACTTCAATGGGGATCAGGGGGGTTGAAGGTCCAAATTGCAGTTTCAACGCAGTTTCAAAGGGCTCTACACAATCCCAGCTGAGGTATAAGGGTCTTATGTAGCAAAACGATTTGTCATTAAAAATTAAAAAAAATTGCATACTTTTTAACCCCAAATGCTCGTCTTTCACTAGCGTTGCAATGTGCGTCTACAACTTTGGAAAGGTCACGCTTGGTTAGTTCTAGTAAAGAGTGTTTGTCTTTGCACGTTCGCTTCGTAAACACTAGGTCGGTACTTTTGCCTACATCACATGTGACCTTTCCAATGAGACTACGTAATGTGTAAAGTCAAGCTAGTGCAAGATGAGCATTTGTGGTTGAATTTTTTTTTTTGTTTGTTTTGTTTCCAGAAAAATGACCAATTGTTTGGCTCTTATTAAATAAGACTCTTATTTCCCAGCTGGGATTGTGCAGAGCCTTTTGAAGAGGCACTGAAACTGCAATTTGGACCTTTTCATCACATTGAAGTCCACTATACGGAGAAAAATCCTGGAATGTTTACCTCACAAACCTTAATTTCTTTTCGACTAAAGAAAGAGAGAAATGAACATCTTGGATGACATGGGGTGAGTAAATTATCAGGAAATTGTAATTCTGGAGTAAACTAATTTATTTAGAACAACAGGATATGTACATAAAACTCTAAACACAAAAACTTTTGTGAATTATACAGGCTCAAAACCTGTAACGTGCCAGTATCTCTTGTCTACTCAGCTTGACTGTCATACATTTGCCAGTGCTAAATTTAGACACAACGTAATTGACCAAACACTTTCTGCCTGCACTCCATAAATAATATAAAAGCTATATTAGCATCAGGAAGACAAGAGGTGCTCAATACCCAACGTCCTAGATGACTGATACATACATCTCCTGAACGCTCAAAATGTCTATCAGGGAAACGACCAAGGACAGACAAGTGAAATGTGTCCCGTCTCATCTGACACTTCATTCATTTCAGTATTAAACGTGAAGATAAACTGCATGCACCTTCAAGTCATTTCAAACACTAGATTAGACCAGAATACAGATCTGGACTATTAATATAAAATGCTGTGCAACATTGGAAGTTGATGGGTGATTCTGACTATTCAATTTGATATGATCTAAGGCAATCCATCATCTTCTAGACTATGCAACATCCTCAGTGATATTTCTCTCACATTTAAAGGACTAGAAAGTAAGAGAACATTTATGAGCACATTTTTTACCATCACAACTTGATTTTTTAAATTCTTATGCTGAAATCTCTAACGTAAGTCTGAGCAATTATAATAAATAAACAATCCCAGAGAGCACCCCAACAAAAGCACTGACATTTATATATACAAAATCAGAGTTATAAATAGCTGCATGTTGTGTGTTTTTGCTTGATCTGTTAAATTTGTTCCTGCTGTTCATGCCACCTGAGCAACATCACGTGGCTCTACTGAGACAGCAGAGATTATCAGACACCTCCTCAACCGTGGCTGAGGCTTCAGCATTGTTTTTAGCAAAGCCTAGCTAGTCTTCCCTTGTAGAGAGACATTATATAGACAGCAGTGATAGATATCAATAAATCAATTCAGTGCATATTTTACTACATAAATGCAAGTTATTACTTTCAATTATGGGACTTTCTTTCAAAAAACAAAACAAAAACAAACAAACAAAAAAACTTGAACGGTAGTGTACATAAATACAGCTGAGGTCAAGAGTTTGCGTCCCCCTTTCAGAATCATTAAAAATGTTAATTATTTGACCAAAATAAGAGGGATCATACAACATGCATGTTATTTTTTATTTAGTACTGACCTGAGTAAGATATTTCACACAGAAGATGTTTACATGTAGTCCACAAGAGAAAATAATAGTTAAATTTATTAAAATGACTGTTCAGAAGTTTAATGTGTCGTTACCGGAATGATCCACAGCTGTGTTTTTTCGTTTAGTGATAGTTGTTAATGAGTCCCTTGATTGTCCTGAACAGTTCAACTGCATGGTGTTCCCACAAATTCTTTGATTTTTCAGCATTTTTGTGTATTTGAACCCTTTCCAACAATGAATGTATGATTTGGAAATCCATCTTTTCACACGGAGGACAACTGAGGGATTCATATGCAACTATTACAGAAGGTTCAAACACTCACTGATGCTCCAGAAGGAAACATAATGCATTAAAAGCTGGGGGGTTAAAACTTTTTGAATTTGAAGATCAAGGTAAATGTAACTTATTTAGTCTTCTTGGAAACATGCAACTATCTTCTGTAGATTCTGAAGGGCAGTACTAAATGAAAAAATATGATATTTAGGCTAAATAAGAAAAAATGTACACATCTTCATTCTGTTCAAAGGTTTTCACCCCTGGCTTTTAATGCATGTTTTTTCCCTTCTGGCGCATCAGAGAGCATTTGAACCTTCTGTAATAGTTGCATACGAGTCCCTCAGTTGCCCTCCCCTGAAAAGATGGATCTCAAAATCATACAGTGATTGTTGGAAAGGGTTCAAATACACAAAAATGCTGGAAAAATCTAAGAATTTGTGGGAACTGAAGGATTTTCCTGATGAACAGCAGGCAGTTTAACTGTTCAGGACAAACAAGGGACTCATGAACAACTATCACTAAACAAAAAACACAGCTGTGCATCATTTAGGTATCAACACAGTATTAAGAATCAAGGGGATGTAAACTTTTGAGCTGGGTCATTTTATAAATTCAACAATTATTTTCTCTTGTGGACTATATGTAAACCTCTTTTACAGGAAATGTCTTATTTAGGTCAGTACCAAATAAATAACATGCATTTTGTATGATCCCTCTTATTTTGGTACAATAATTAACGTTTAATGTTTCTGAAAGGAGGATTGCAAACTTTTGACCTCAACTGTATAAACACAAAGTACTGACAGGTTCATTGAGTTCATTCAGTAAAGTATTTATCAGAGTGATTTAAACTGGTAATTCCTGAATTCTAAGTCATTTGAACAATTCAACTATCAAAAAAAGATGGTTACCAGAGTCAGACCAAAACACATACGTCCCCTTCCAACCAACTCTAGGCTCACCTCCTCCATCCTGCTCTGCTTTGATCTGGGCCTCCAGGTCTTCTGGGTCCACATACTGGTAGTTCTCATCCTCCTCTGGTGGTTTGCACTTTCCACAGCAGAAACAGCAGCAGCAACAGCAGCAGCAACAGGAGGAAACGGCACAGCACATGACCATAGCCTGGAACAAAGACACAGACCTCAGATCAGAGACATCTCTCTTGGAAAGGAACATGTTTAATGCCACAGTGATGGGAGAAGTTTGCAAGATGCTGCAACCAGCTACAAGTCAGTTCTAGTTGGTCAGTCACTATATTTGTCATGCTAGGAAGTTTAAGGAGCTTTTTGAAAGCTCCTAAGAAGAAACACAAGGGAAATGATTGGCAAAAAACAAAGCACATCAGCGTTTATTTATAGCTTTGTAGATCAAAACAGGCTGGTGCATTTTAATCAGGCTCAGCTGTCTTGCTTTCCGCATTGAGACTATTAGAGAAAATTATCACATGTGGATCAAAACTCATCATCTATAAAGTTAATTCAGAATGTAGCATCTCAAAGAGAACAAAGCTTTCTAAGTAATGTCCGTTCTGTTCAGATTATGGGAGCAGATTCCAATTTCCAATCATTCTGCTCCGCCAAGTACTGACAGTGCTAAACGTTGTTTATTTTTGATCATCATCGTTCCAATAATATTTCACAAATTTTCTTTTAGAAAACAGATTTTCAAAAAAGAAAATGGCATCTGAGTGTAAGTAAACAATTTCAGAAAGTCACTTTAGGCCAGCACACTGAGTTTACAGTAAAGACAATCGGTAACATAGACCCTTTATTTACTGATGTATGAAAAAGCTGTTTATAGGTAAACAAGCTCTCACCTTGAACCACCACTTTGACATGAGGAAGTAGTATTTGACACTCTCTTCTCCGAACTGCTCGGACACGTAGAGCCCCATTGAACCATACTCATCGTAGATCTTGCGCTTGGTCTCATCAGTGAGGATTGAGTTGGCATTGTTGATTTCTTTGAACTTTTCGGCAGCTTCAGGGTTGTCTGGATTCTTGTCTGGATGGTATTTCAGAGCCAGTTTTCTGTAAAAAAAAAAAAAAAAAAAAAAAAAACTTTGTGAGTCCAGAATCTCTTGCAGAAACAATTTTTGCAGAACATACAACTGTTGAAATGATGAATGAAACAATTAATCAAATTTTGATTTTGTATATCATGTGTATGCAAAATACATAAAAATTGGAAGGAAAAAAACAATACACTTTTCTTTTGTTTTTAATTTTTGTATTTTGCAGAACTATGGTATACACTACCAGTCAAAAGTTTTTGAAAAGCAAGATCTTTTTTTTTAATGTTTTTTTTTAAAGTCTCTTCTGCTCACCAAGGCTGCATTTATTTCATTCAAAGTACAGCAAAAACAGCAAAATTGTGAAATATTTTTACTATTAAAAATAAAGGTTTTCTATTTGAATATGTTTTAAAATAAAATAAATTGTAAAATAAAGTCAAATAAAATGTAATTTATTCCTGTGATTTCAAAGCTGAATTTTTAGCATCATTACTCCAGTCACATGATCCATCAGAAATCATTCTAATATTCTGCTCAAAAAGCATTTATTATTATTATGATTATTATTATTATTATTATTATTATTATGTTGAAAACAGCTGAGTAGATTTTTTCAGGTTTATTTGATGAATGGAAAGTTCAGAAGAACAGAATTTATCTGAAATAGAAATCTTCCGTAACATCATTAATGTCTTTAATATCACTTTTGATCAATTTAAAGCAGCCTTGCTAAATAAAAGTATTAATTTCTATAATTTCTTTTCCAAAATAAATAAATAAATAAAATAGTAATTATACTGACTCCACGCTTTTGAATGGTATAGTGTATAATGTTACAAAAGCTTTTTATTTCAGATAAATGCTGATCTCTGGATATTTCTATTAATCAAAAAAAAATCCTGAAAAAAAAAGTGCTCCACTGTTTTGAATATTGATAATACTAATAAAAAATGTTTCTTGAACAGCAAAATATGCATACTGAAATGATTTCTAAAGGATCTTGTGACACTGTAGACTGGAGTAATGATGGTGAAAATTTAGCTTTGATTACAAGAATAAATTACATTTTAAAATATATTCAAATAGAAAGCAGTTATTTTAAATAGTAAAAATATTTCACAATATTAATGCTTTTTTTGTATTTTGGATCAAATATATGGCTTAGTGAGCAGAATTTCTTTAAAAAAAAAAAAAAAAAAAAAAAAAAAGAAATTAAAAAATCTTACTGTTCAAAAAAAAAAAACTTTTGACTGGTAGTGTACTAAATCAAAATTTGATTAATCACCTCATTATATACATATAATGAAAGAAGTTTTGTCAGAATCAAGGCAAACAGTTATCGCATTAAAGTAAAGAGACATCTTTTGTTTGGATTTAGAAATAATAAATGATACAATGCTGAACATAAAACATTAGAATAATTTATTAATAAATATTTGTAAACAATTTTTGCCAAATGTAATTACAATTCATTTTTGTTTAATTTTAAATTAAAATAATAAAAAATAATTAAAAGGAAACATTTTCTATTTATTACTAGTAAATATTATTTTTAAATCACTTGTATAAAACTGGAATAAATATTGAATAAAAATGAATAAAATATTAATATGCTAAAATAAATGGTAAATTTAGAGATTATAGTGCAATAATTGGCAGTTTGATAGCAGCCTCGAATCTTTACAAACAGGTTAAAAATATTTGAGTGTACCTGTAGGCTCTTTTAATATCCTCTGCTGTGGCCCCTTTCTCCAGTCCCAGCACCTTGTATAAACTGTCCCCTGTAGTAGACATCTTCCTCTGAGGCCTGTCAGAGGGCGGCTTGGCGTCTGCCATGATTTACTGCTGGAGAACAGGAAGAAAGAGACAGAATTACACATTTGCATGTTAAAAAATCGTGGCCAATAGAAGCTGCTTTCTAAAGAACTCAGCTTCACATTATTGACATATAGAACAATGTACACAGCCAAAGCAAGCGGAAAGCACTCAGCTTTATTTTAACAACACACTGTGCGAACACAAGGTGTGGCCAAGGTGAATCCTGTGTTCATGTTGAAAAAAAACAGGCGCAGTTGTCAGATGCTTATCCATCAGGATGTTTCGTTCATTAGCACAGGATGCAATGGTGGGCAAAGCAACAGCTTCCCCCCTTCTCAATGCCTTTGCTTAAGATGATTATGTTTTGCTGATCTCACAGATTACAACTCCATGTTGACAAAGGCTATTAGACACTTGTATACACATGACACCTTCTCAGATCATGAAAGCCTATTTTAAGTGGTTTAAACACTGAAGGGTCAACAGAATGTGGATCTTTATGAGACATACCCTGCTAAACCACATCACCGCTATTGTGAAATGCTTATCATCAAGTTTAAACAGGCACACATTCTTTAAACTTTAACATTTAAAATGTTACAAAAGATTTCCATTTCAAATAAATGCTGTTCTTTTTTTAACTTCCGTGAAAAAAAATATATATATATTTGAGCAAATCAGCATATCAGAATGATTTCTAAAGAATCATGTGACACTAAACATGGCTGAAAATTCAGCTTTTACCTTCTTTATACATTCTTACATATGGTTATTGAAGAAATAATGAGATTTTACATTAAAAAAACTCTACTGCTGCACTATTCCATCTTTCCATGTTCCAAACCTCTAAGCCAAAATGACTTTTTTTTTTTGAAGCTTGAAATAATTCAAATCATTCATTCGAGAAAAAGTTGGAGGCAGTTAACAGATGATCACACAGCCAGAGGTATCACAAGCTGCTAAAACAATCAAAAGACAGATTCTTCATTAGAGAATGCAGCACACTAGAAAGCCGAACATTCACCCGTATCAGACTGCAGCTGTATGAGCTTCAGATGAACCTCTGTTCATCAAGCTGTAAGCTTATCCCTGGCTTAACTCTACAGTCAATGTATTTCACACGAATCTAGCGGCTGTGCCACGTCTAATGAGAACGACACTAATCACACAGGTCACTTTCTTCCAGATGATGACAACTGGCTCAGTACTCCTAAATGAAGGAACTTTATATGCCAGTTCAATTCAACACTCAGTTTACTGAGCAGCACAAAATTGTTAGAAACAACAAGCCCTTTCCAAGCTCAAGTAGCTAATATAATAATATGATTTCCACAATTTTGCCAGGCATTTGAAAACACAGGTGGCTTTGAGGTTATAACTTTTATTTGGCAGTAAAGACACTTATAATGTAACCAAAAAAATAATATTTCAAATAAATGCAATTCTTTTGAACTTGCTATTCATCAAAGAATGATGGAAAAAAAAGTATCACGGTTTCCACAAGCACCAAATCAGCAAATTAAAATGATTTCTGAAGGATCATGTGACACTGAAGACTTGAGTAAAGGCTGATGAAAATTCAGCTTTACAGAAATCACAGAAATAAATGATACTTTAACATATATTCAATTAGAAATTAGTTATTGTAATTTGTAATAATATTTTACAATAGAGTGTTTTCACGACACGTCATTAAACGGCCATATTGATGGCACTGAATGCAAACAATGCCACTGAAATGAATGAAACTCGATTTATTGCTGCTGAAAACGGTCAGTTATTGTCATGTTTTGGGCTGTACTAATTGGTCGGATTATGAAATACATTTGGAGTACTATAGACTGCCAAAAGTTATAACAAAAAAAACTATCTGAGGAACAAAAGGTGTTTGTGGTTGGTCAAATTGAATCAGGATTTCCATGTTTGTTCTTATTTCCAGTCAGGTAGGTGAAAGACTAATATCTTAATTAATACTGCCCGTACGTATCTTTATAACCTATTAACTTTAGTTGTCAAAATATTGCGCCCTTTCCTGCTTACTAAGTCCTTCTCTATATGATTTACACCGCATAATTAAGCAGAACAACATATTCAGTACTTACATTAACCGTGCAATCCATGCTATTGTTTACATCTGAGTATCTCCAATATGGCCAAGCATTCAGATAACTGACCAGTGGGTGATTTAATCTCAATTTTTTTTTTATATGAAGCATGAACAACAAAACATAATAAAGACCTATTTGAATTTCATCTGCACACAATTTCTTTGCACTGCAGGCCTGACATTAATATTCAATCCACCTTGATTCTCTCCAAAGTGGCTCCTGAAAAATGGTCGATTGGTCAAACTCAAATAGTACTAGTAGTAAATCATTACCTCCCCTCTCAAAGATCAGGTAGGCATGTGTTTTATCCAACCTTGAAATACACTCACATAATGGCATATCTCAAAAACTATGCTACTACTCAAAACAGCGGTTCCAAAAGAAGTGGACAATACTGTTTATTAGAAATAGAAAGTGATATCCTTTGCTCAACTTCATTCGCTTTCACAACAGTTCTACATCAATAGTTTTCATGCACTTGTCAACTACCTGAAGAAAAACACGCGTTAACTCCCATTCGCTGCAACTAAACACATCTGGGTTGCGTCTTGTGACGTCATGTGTTCATTGATAAGGTTTATTTTTATCTTGTCGCGGATGTGCATCTGAGGTATTATCACAGTCATCATATTTACACTACTTGTTGGCTGTTGTAACGGACGTATGTCCTTGTGAAACTATAATCCAATCCTAATCCAGTACAGATTACTATACCCTTCAGACGCTGTATTTTCCTTCAATTTTACAGCTAAACCATGCCCTGTTTGGTTTAACCTGGACAAGAGCAACTACAAACAATCTCTAAATCTCAGTTAACACAGGTAAACATAGAGTTTATTCATCTTTATGTGGGATTATTGATAAATCTGGACAGAACTGAAAGGAAAGCACGAAGACTCGACTGGCTAATTCACACCTAGTGTCAACAAAACCACTTAGTGTATAAAACCTTCAACAGATTTACATTCACAAAACACCTAGTATGTAATCCATACACGATATTGTCTGGTTTATGGGTTCGTTAATAATTCGCAATTACTTTTATCGATGAAGCAAACGGCTGACTAGGCAGCTAGCATTAGCACGCTTAGCCACGACAGCAGATTTCTGCAGAATTTGAGTCGCAAATTTAAACACAGTCGATTTAAACTCACCTTGAACTGGGTGGTAATATGATATAATCAACTGTGGCTGAATCATAGAGGACTCAGCCGAGTGGTTCTGTAGATATCCTATGTACAGCTCCTCATTGCTATCGCCGCATGTCCTCCCTTGAAAGTGTACAGCGCTCTGAGGACGCGCTTGATTATTAGAGTCGACTCTTTAAACTGAGTCTCCAACACGTTCGACTCCTTTGAAAGTGGGTGCGCAGGGACGAATGATTCATCGGAGTCGAATGCTTATCAGAGTCGACTCTCGTTCTGTGGATTATGATCGTAGAATGCCATTGGGCGTAATCGATGCTTTGACTTTTTTGAACTACGCAAATGACTCCAGAGCCGATTCTTTTATGAATAACGGTTAATATAACATTTTCAACAGTCAAAGCAAGACGACACGTTAAATACACCACACATAAGAAGCAAGCGTTGAATTTATGATTTACACCGAGTAAAATCAAGTGGGAAAATATTCAGGCTTTATGTAGTTTTAGTTTTTCATAATAAAAGCCTGAAGAGCGGAGTTTAGTATTGACGTAAATTTGTAGGCCATGCGTTCCTACGGTTATTTCCCTTTTGTAATACACACATTATAAATACCAAAAACAAGAATACTACTCAAATAAATGAAACGATGACAATAAAATGATTCTATTTTCAGCTGTTTCAGTTTTACTTTTAGGCAAAGTGTAAACTGCCAGTTTATAAAGCAACACATACCAATTTTCTTCCTAATTTGACACACATCATTTGTTGTGTGTACTTGCACTTAATGCATATTTTCCTTATGCATTAATTAGCACAGGACTACTTCACCCAAAAAAGTAATAGTGTAGAAAACATTAAGTAAATGAGTACATTTATTCCATTTTACCAGCAGTGTCAGGTGATTTGTATTCTCTCCATTCATCTGTACCAGTACATTACAGTATAACAGAGACAAGGAAAAGCAGAAAAAGATCTGAGATTGCATTTTTTAAATTGTCTAAAAATAAAAATACAAAAGTTCTACTCCGTAATGAAGCACAATCTTCCTAATGTACTCTATGTGCAAGTAAATCGAGTTACAAAAGTCTGGTCCCCTACTAGAATGTCCAAATGAACATGATTACATGTAAATGTATCTATTTTGTTGTAAATGCACAACAAAAAAACAAACATACAGCAATTACATTTATACTATACCAGTGAGAGATGTAGTAGTACAATTGTTTATTGTATAACTGTTATATTATAACTGTTATATAACTGTTAACTGCTTATTTTGAAGTGAATGAAAGAGAGCAACCCTATTTTTAAGTGCTACATTAATGTAGTCATCTCAGATATTTAGGAAGAAGCTAGTTTAACCACTCTGCACTGTGGTTGCTTTGTGCGTGTTTTAAATCAGATGCTCAATATATGGAATTTTATTGCCATTGGTACAGAAAGGAACAAATCTGGGTACTTTAACTTCACCTACTGGATATATAGAGTGTACACAGAAAAAACAACAGTCGTAGAATCAGTATGCTGCCAACAAAATATTTCCCTTTACTGCCAAATGTCCAAGAATAGACTATGATGATCCCTTCACCGACCCAGCACAGTAGCCAGCAGCGCCATCCGAATATACATCCCGTTCTCCGCCTGCCGGAAGTAAGCAGCCCGAGGATCTGTGTCCACTTCCACACTGAAAACAAAATAGCATTAGGAAAGACTGCAAACAAAATTCTGTATTCAGCACTCCTACTTCCTCCTTTGCTTTACTTAAAATTAGATTTTATCCTGATGCTTTAAAATTAAGAGTAGCAAACCTGATTTCATTGACTCTTGGAAGAGGATGCATCACCACCATCTTTCTTTTGGCGCACGTCATGATATGTGGGGTTAGGATAAACTGGCCGAAACACTGTCAGAAAGAGTAAATCATTTATAATATTCAAGACATAAAAGCAGATGCAACAATCTCCTCAGATAAATCTCTCACGGCTTTGTACTCCTCTTCAGAGGCGAATCGCTCCTTCTGTATTCTGGTCATGTACAGGACGTCAGTGTCTGGAAGGGCCTCTTCAATGCTGTTAAACTCCTCCTGTGGACATAGAGAAGTTCAGACACATTTGAGGGAGGGAAAAAAAAACAAAAAAAACCCAAATGCAATTAAATGAAGTGCACCAAAGTAACAGTCCACCTCCAGAATTCATACTTTTGATTGTGACACACCTGTTTAATGCCTTTGGAGGCCACAAAGTCGATGATCTCAGCAGGCATGCTGAGGTTCTTGGGGGCCACGTAGCGCAAGGTGATCCTGTACTGAGTGAGAAGTCTAGCCAGAGAATGCACAGTGCGCCCATGTTTCAGATCGCCTACCATTGTAATCTAAAATGTAACAAATTAGAAATGAAACATCAAAACCTTGCTCTTTTCAAGCACTGCAACCAGAGCAACACAGTAGCATTCTGTTTGGTGATGCCAGTGGCACAGAAACTACACACTTCAGCTCCAAGTGGAAATCTCAACAAGCTAACTGCTTAAGACGACAATATTTTTTCCATGTGAACTCACAGTCATGCCATTGACTGTTCCCAGCTCCTCTCTGATTGTAAAGATATCCAGAAGGGCCTGAGTGGGATGTTCTCCAACACCATCACCAGCATTGATCACCGGCCGCCGACAATGCCTTGCTGCGCTCTACAAAACAAGGAGGATTTTCTGTTTAGACTGAGGCACAGATCAAATTATTTTCAACACTAACATATATAAAATAAATTTTAAAGGGAACATCAGATGCTCATTTCCACAAGTTGGTATTGTTTAGGGTTTAAGATGATTCTTCAGGGTCTTTATGAAATGTCTACAACATACTTTAGCTAAAATTCCTCAATGGTCATGTGAAACACCCTTTTTACCTGGTCAAAAACAGCTCTGTTCACAGCAACCTGTTTCAGTGCATGTCTCTTTAAATGATAATGAGCTACTGCTCACTCCACCCCTCTCTTCAATTTATAATGTATTCGGTGGTGTGTTACCATCAAAAACATACAATTCATTGCATTCTCCATGGCTCTAAGGTCTCTAATGTTAAAAAAAAAAAAAAGTAGTGAATGGATTGTTTTTCATTGTTGCGTGTAGACACCAAAACAGATTTATATGCAAACACCATGTAAAAGTGAATTTTGCATCCTAACATGCATTGATGAATCTCAAACAGTCAGGCCAGGAATATTTATGAAGTGAAGAAAAAAAATAAATACATTTTGATGTCATGTTGTCTACCATTCAAAAGGGGAAAAGTTAATACTTTAATTCATCAAAGATGCATTCAGTTGATCAAAAGTGACAAAGACGTTATAAAATAACATTACCAACATTTTCAATGTCAAATAAATGCTGTTCTTTTGAACTTTCTATTAAAAAAATCCTGAAAAAAAAAAAAAAAAAAAAAAAAAAAAAAAATGTATGTATCAGTTTCCAAATATTAAGCAGTGCAACTGTTAAGATTATGAGCGCCAAATTAGCATATTAGATTGATTTCTGAAGGATCATGTGACACTGAAGAGTCTGGAGTAATGGCTGCTGAAAATTCTGCTTTGGCATCACAGGAATTAATTATATTTGAAGATATATCACAGTAATTAAAATTCTAATAATATTTTACAATGTTACAGTTTTTACTGTATTTTTGATCAAATAAATGCATCCTTGCTGAGCACAGAAGATGCTAGTGTACATTCCATTAAAATTCACCTCTACAGCTCCAGGTATGGGGTGACGCAGAACAATGACATCAGAGTAGCAGCTCATGGTGTGAACAGAATCAGCCAGAGACTCGCCCTTCTGCGTGGAGGATGTGGATTCACTGAAATGCACCACCGACCCCCCCAGACGGTGCATGGCAGCTGCGAACGAACTGCTGGTGCGAGTGCTCACCTCGTAGAACATGGAGGCCATGACTTTACCCTAAAAGAAGATGAGCAGAATGAATAAAATAAGGAGTTATCTCTTCAGCAAGAGCTTCTGTTTCCTTAGGCCACAGATGCCCATTCCTTAAGGAAGAGATCTACTTCAAACTGACACGTCAATGCCAGATTGAACAACATCCTGACTCCAGACTGCTGCTGACTTGAGCAGTTACATACTCCTGCTGGTTTATATATGGTTTATGTAATAAATGCTAAAGATGGGCTGTAATAAACTATAAATCATCCAGTGACATCTACTCTTTTATGGGACAGAAAGGCTCTGAGCAATCCAAAGATATTGTGGTCTACAGGTCCAATCTGGTCATTCCACTTTTTCAAGAAAGAATTGTGGATCCTTCATTTCATTAACAATTCTTTTAGCATGAGTGAAGAGACAACTAATAGTCTGTATACCTTCAAAATATCCAAGGGTCTTTCCTTCTGCACCATCAGACGAAGAGTATGTGCCACATTGAACAAGTGCGACATCTGAAAGCCCAAGACAGACAGGAAAGATTGATGAGTAACTAAATACACAAATACAATATTCCTGGACTCGACAACAGAACAGATAACATGATGTCACCTGTTCCTTGCTGAACTGGCGCACGGACAGGATGTGCTGTCCCACCAGCGGGTGCAGCAGAGGGGAGGTCTGGGGGTGGGGCAGGATCTGCTGCTGCCCAGCTTGAGGTGACAGGATCCTGGCCAGGGGAGGAGGGTGCGCATATGCATCCACTGGGGGAGCCAATTCTGGTAATGGAAGCAGTACAACGTCACAATCAGCAACCAATACATCACTGCCATGTTTCAGTAAATCTCACTTTATGCCAATAACTGGACACGGCATAAGAGCTCATTTGGATCAACCTGAACCACAAGGAACAGCATGCAAGCAAAGCATGGGCAATGCAGGGAAAGAAACCGTCATTTCTTGTTTTGATTATGCTTGTGTGAAGACTAAAATATGCCCATGAAATGAATCCAGGAACAAAGATTGGCATAGAGAACAGAAGGTAAGGGTGGCAAAGCTCTGGTAAACATCACTACAAACATCAAACCTGCATCATACGGTGCTCTTAATGATACCTCCTCTTCAGCTGCTCATACATAGAGGCACATAGTTTGAAAAACAATGGATTAGTAACTGTACAATTATGATTTTAACAGTTTTTTTAAAAAGATGTTTATTATGATTGCTGATGCACTTTTTGTGAAATGTTTAGTTTTCCAAAAAAGGGTTTGAAAGTTGGCTGCCTGAAAAAACCTGTTGATTTATTTTTTAAAAAAAATATATATTTTTTTTTCTTCAAATTTGGTTTTAAATCAATTTTGCATGCATTTATATAATTTGTTATTTATTTCCAAGTTGATTTTAAGGGATGAAGAACAACATCTCACAGATATTCTAGAGGTTTTAAGTCTGTTCAATTGCACTGCATGCTTGGGAAAAAGGAAAGATTGTTTAAATGACCTTGATCGATCAAATGAAAATAAGGAAGATGGAAAATATTGATATTAATTTTATTTACAGTTGCAAAATCATGAGACTTGGATATTGATTTGATGAAACTATACTTGGACTTTACCCAATGCCTTTTGGGGCTGTATGGTAAATCTTTTGAAACCTGCATATAAAAACATATCTTGCTTGAGATATGATCATATTGGACCAGCAAATGTTTCAGCTGAACCATTTGCAAGTTCATGTGACAAGCGAACTCAAACAACTGATGCTAGCAAACGCTGACATCCAACTGAACCACTGCTAGAATTTAACAAATTGTAACTGTAAACCAATTATTTACAGTACAGTGGTTCATTTGGCACACAAACTCATGCACAAGCTCTGAGGCAATACTTTGTATGCCAACGGTACCTGGAGGCAGGCCGGGATCGGATGCACGGTGGATACGAGGCGGGAGAATGAAGCGCCCATCCCCAGTTGAACGGCGTGGGCTCGGGGCACGGCTACGGACCACATCAACAGGTGCTGCCTGACGGGGGCGCTCAGGAGTAATTGCCTCACTCAGACGCTGTAAATTAACAAGCATAGCTCCATAAATGACAACTCTCAGAAAATTTTAGCATGGTGATGGATATGACAACTTATGTATTTGGTCTTGGTGGAACAGATCTTCTACACTGCTGAATTGCAGCTGCTGTTGTAGATTACTGCTGCTGCGAAGCAAGTACAGGAACTTGCTATGGCTAATATATACACCAATACAGTTCTGTGAGTATTTACATAAATTACACAAACAGCATAATAACCCTTAGCAGATCTATACAGGTGGAGCTGGGGAGGTAGAGGGTTTCAGAGGAACTCTGAAAGTGTGCTGCAAACTGCTCTAGGGAATGTTAACCAGAATTTAAACATAGTGCAGCAAGCACATTGGTTTTGTATGCAACATGAACCAGTCAGCTTGTGCTGTGAATATTATCAGTTTGTGTTAACGACCCATCAGCCTGCTCCATCCAGAGTTTCATGACCGAACTTGGCATTTATTTGCTTCCCATGACACTACAGAAAATAAGCAATTTGGAGATTGGATGGACAGGTTATTTGTTTGCCAGTGCATATTAGAAAGCAAAAGCTAAAACACGAACAATGCATGTTCAGGTTTTTGAAAACGTCAGTTCACACATTACCTTAGGAGCATCCTTTATCACCTCGGTTGTTCCTGCTGGGGGTGTTGACCAAGACTTCACATCCTGACCATAACCTGGAGGTACCAATACCTTGAGAGAAAGGGGAACAATTAAACACAGAAATCAATAGTTGGGTTTCCATCCAAAGTTGCAATTGTAACTTTTGTTCAAAATTGGAATAATCGCATAAACATTTTCAAACAAGCACCGCAAAATAATACTATGATACTAATAAATGTTTAAGCATCAAATCAGCATATTAGAATGATTTCTGAAGGATCACATGAGGCTAAAGACTGGAGTAATGTCTTAAAATACAGTAATATTATTGTTATATTATTTTTAATCAAATAAATGCAGCCTTGGTGAGCATAAAAGACTGCTTTCAAAAACACTACACCGTATCAACCCCAAACTTCTGAACAGTAGTGTATTAAAACATTAGCTTTACCTGTCCATCAATGTATGCCACCTCTCCTCTGAGCACCACCCTCATGACTTTTCCCTTCACTTTCATGCCCTCGAATGGCGTCCACTTTGACTTGGTGAATTGCATGTGCTTCGGAATAGTCCACTCTTGCTCCAAGTCCACCTGGAAAAATCAAGTATCACCTTGAAATCTGAAAACTTTTATAGTTTTTTTTAGGCATCACTATCTGAACTTTGTCAAACTGAAATACCTCTACATAAGTGTCCTCTTGAGCAGGAAGAGAGAATATTTTACTGGGGTTTTCATAGAGCCTCTTGATGATGTCATCAACGGTAAGGCGACCTTCGCTCACGGCCGTGAGCAGCAGAGGCAGCATCGTCTCCAGACCTGGGTAACCAGGCGGAGGTTTCTCAGAGTTTTTCTCCTCTACTGAATGAGGGGCTGAAAGTTTAAAATAAAAAATAAATACGTAAATAAATCCATCCAAGAACTGCTCAGGTGCGGCCATTTAGGTTTGGGTTTCAGATTCTTCTTTAATTAACACTTTTACTTTTATTTTTATATCAGATAACAATAGGGCTTTTAAAACAGGTTTGTACACTTATTTGTCAGGCAAACAAAAAATAAACGATGAGATATTTGATCCCATTATTACCGTGGTCTGTTGCGAAGCAGTCAATGATGTCTAGATTTTCCCACAACGCCTCCATGTCCTCACGTGTCCCAAGCATGGGCCGCACTTGCGCCCTGCCGTCCCCAATGGCAGCCACGTTATCGTCACACAGGAAGAGATGGTGAGGTGCCACTTCACATGTCACCTGGATGCCCTTTTGTTTAGCAGCTCGAATGATCAGAATCTGAGAAACAATGTATGATTTTAGGAAACTGGATGAAAATTTACCAATATACATAAAATAAATGGCAGTTATTAGACCACCACATCAGAGGTAGCGTTAACCGAAAATGTAACACTACTGGAGCATAAGGAACAATATTTATGAGGTAGTTTGTTGCCAGATTTCATTGGTGACTTCAAATATGAAATTTAATCGTAAGCTTGGTGAACAGCTTTGGAGAATTTAATGTTTACCCAATTCAAATAGATAGGAGCTGCACTTGCCTGCCCAGAAGGCATTTCAAAGATGGCTGCTGAGTGAAATGACTTGCCTTAAAGGGACTTTGAAAAAAAAAAAAAAAAAAAAAAAAAAAAAAAAAAAAAAAAAAAAATCGGAATTCCGTCCGCCACTTTGACAGATTACACTGAGGGTGATCTATTATAACTTCTAACTGTAATTCCCACCCTGTCCAGTTGGTGGTGAGAGCACTCCAGTGTAGCATCAGAGCACTGGATCCAGAACAAAAATGAAACCCTCACAAATGTTTTGCAATGCGTTTGATTACGCACAGACCAGTACCCGGAAGCTACATCGATCTCTCACACCACATTAAAGAGCACCAAAACGGTATTTATTGCTTGAATTTCCTAATGAAATGGTCAGAATTTGAAATGTGAGACTAATGTTAAAAGTAACACAAAGCTTAGTCTACTGCAATTTATTGGATGGAAGGCACACAGCACACCACGTACTGTTGTCACTAATGTTATCAACTGAAAACGGCACAAACCAAAAGGTCGATTGGGATTTACGAATCGATACTGGTTCATAAAAAATGAACTATAGTTACACAGTCTCATGATCTGTTCCCTTCAAAATAAATGCTTAAGCCTATATGGTCTTTTAGGTTCATAATTATGAATGAAAATTTAAACAAAAATAAAAGCAATTAAGTGTGTTATTGTAATTAAAATATTAATATTAAAATGCAGAGTAATAACAGATTATGACGGATTTTTACGACCCCATCCGTCAAAATGACGAACAATGTTAAAGTCTGACGCAACTTCTGCAACACATACAACAAGAATTCTTACCTCTTCTTTCTTGGCAACATGACAGATATGAACGGGTCTCTGATATAGTTGTGCCACCATCAAGATTGCAGCCACTGTCTGCTTTTCTGCATGTGCCACAATGGGCAAGTGCTTTGGCCACTTTTCAAAGTGCTGCATGCAAAGAAAATAATCAAAATCTAGCATGTGACAGGACAGTAAAGCATGACAAACTACATCATAAAAAAAATAAAATATTTAAAATAAAATGCATTTAAAATAAATGTTAAATTTTATATTTTATATACAATTATTTTTAAATCAATTGCATATTTATTTTTAATTTAACATCTCTTATTTAAAATTTAATTACTAAAAATCTTAAAATAAATTGTTTTAAACCAATTTCAAATCCAATCAATATAAACCTCACCTCCATCCACAGAGAAACATTGTCCATTTTCAAAGTGGAGTAGGTGTCATTCAAGTACATCTTCAAACCAGCTGTAGAGCTTGCAATGGATGGAAGTAGCGTGGCATTGTCTGATGCCGCCCCCACAAAAAGAGCATAATCACAGCGGCACCCAGCCTTAGCAAGCTAGACATATTCATGACAGAGAAAAAGTCCATAAATTTCCTCATTTGCTTTCATGTAAACAATCAACTGAATATGTAATTTGTTGATGTTACCTTCTGTGCCATAGCGAAGGAGCTGGGGTCGATGATGGCAGGGTTGGTATTGGGCATGGCGCACACCATAGTGATTCCTCCAGCCAGGGCAGCAGCTGTGCCCGAGGAGAAGTCCTCTTTATGGGTGGCACCAGGCTCCCGCAGATGCACATGGACATCAATCAAACCTTTAGGCACAGGAATAAAATTAAAGCAATCTCTATGTGATATTTGTTCTGGCAACCCTCAAAAATAACAGAGCCATACTCACCAGGTAAACGGATGAGTTTCTGTGAGGTCATGCTGTCTATATGCGTCTTTACATGAGGAGCCTGGCCAATTTGCCTCAGCGCCTGTCAACCCCACAAACATTACAATCTTCAAAATGTGAACTTAAAAATGCGTGTTTATCCAAGCAGGATCACAATCCGACCGCCACAGGACTAGTCAGACCAAAAAAAAAAAAAAAAAAAAAAAAAAAAAAAAAAAAACACCACTACCCAGAACATCCACCAGACAGTGCATAGACTTGTTTTGATCCTCACTGCCAAACTCATTGAAAGGACCACGCCCTCTCTTACTTTGATTCAATTTTGTCCTCACCACTTTCTCAAAGCTACTGGGGAAAAAAAAAAAAAAAAAAAAAAAAAAAAAAAAAAAAAAGAAGTACACAGCGTGCTTTCCCTTTACACACATATACATTAAATGTCACTCCAATGAATAGAGTCTGAGTCAAGAACACAAATGACATGAAATCAATATAAAAAAAAAAAAAAAAAAAAAACACCACACACGTACTTCTTTTGGAACGTTTCTTCAATGTGCTGTACACTTAAAAATAAAAATACATATAATAATAATACTACTACTAATAATAATTTTACCTGTATTTGAAACACAGGAAAAAAAGAAAATACAAAATGGAATGTTACATTAAAATTACATGTAT